>NW_015090803.1:9372845-9427801 GCF_001431845.1 Calidris pugnax
AAAAAAAAAAAAAAAAATTATCTCCCTCCGGTAAGGAAGGTGGTTGCTTTACAGAATAAAACAAACAGACAAACACAAAACCTTTGCATACAATACAAACAACCTCAAGCCCAAAACTTACTGTGACAGCACCTTTTTTTAATAATATATATATATATATTTATATATAAACTTCGATAGTTTAGGCTTACTCCAAGCAGTGCTAAAAGTTCCTTAAAACCAGGACAATGGCAACAGTCCAAAGGAGCAACGTTCAGCACTGAGTGCTACCCAGTGTTTGAACGGAGCTGTTGGAGAGGGGGGTACAGAGCTCGGGTCCCAACGATAACGTCCTTGGCAAAACTCTCAGTGGCAATTATTCTTATTCAGAAGAGCGAATACACCTTCTGTGCAAAACAGTTTGTGTGGTGGAAGCATGGTAAGGGTTGTCTCTGGCAGGGACCTCTGCGCAATCTCTGCTCCGAGGGGTGGGGGGAAAAAAATTCTCTGGAATTTCCTAAATTCCACCAAGGAAAACATTTCCCTTGAAATGCCCTATCAGCCCTCCCGCCTCCCTCGCTTCCTGACACTGCTGCAGTTTCTGCAAAGCCAGAAGGAGCTTTCAGTCTTCATTCAGAAGGCTGTTGCACAGATTTTTAGTCAAAAAAGAAATTTGGGTCTAAGAGTTTCACGGCATCAGATGGCATGTTCTTACTGTGGGCTTCGGGAACATTTGCACTAGGTGAAACTCAACATAGCTAACATTTAATTTGCATAAATACAGAACTGGAGATCCTGAATCCCAGGTATTACACATCGCTCTAAATATAGCGAGTTGCAATTATTGATTCCAGTCCAAGGAGAGCCTGGGAAAGGATCAGTTTTCCACTTAGAGAATCAATCTTGTCTGTGAGTGTGTGTGCGTGCTGACATTTTTGGCCTCATGCAGTTTAGGATTTGCTATAAAGTCATTTTGAAAGCTATGGAAACCCAATAATGGTAAGCAATTTAGCTCTTAAGTGTAAAGCCACTGATAAAGCTGAGATAACGATAAGCTCTGGAAAAAAAAAAAGGTTTATGGATGTAAGGAGTCTCTTTTGTCTTTGCAGTAAGATGATTATTTCAGATGATGAAAAATTGAACAATTTTTTTTTTTTTTGGTGTTTGTATCACTTGAGATTTTATTGCTTTTGTTTGTCCTTAGAAGTTTTTAGTCTCTTTTCTTATTCCTTTTTTTTTTTTTTAAAGGTGCTGTCCCTAGTCAAGTTATAAGGCAACATATTTTATTGATTCAGAACTCTAATACATAGTATGGCCACTGTTATCACTGCAGCTTCGCAGCTACCGTGGGTTGGACAACAGTCAAAGTGCACGACAATGCACAACAGAGCCAGTCTCCTGACCTTACGATATACAGGACACTTTGGTTCTCAGGATGAGAGATTATAAACGTAGCTTAGATGCTGCCTCACACACTTTGCATAATAAAACATTTATATGCTGTCATGAAGAGGGTGTGAAGTCTAAGTCACACTGCAGACTGGCTGTTCTCAGCTTCTCCATTCGGGCAGGTGTGAGAGACAAGTTGTAGATATGCCACCAGTGAAAGCATATAAATGTGTCTGGTGCAAACGTTTTACAAGAGTATTTATAAATGATTCAACAAGGGAGAGCAAGAAAGAGAGTGAGAGCTAAAGTGCAATTTTAAAATAATATAAATAATTGAAACGTAGAAATAAGATACTAATTAGTTGTAACTGGTTTTGTTTTATAGGCACAGTTTAGTTTTTATGTCTACAGATCAATCTTTTTCTCTTCTTCCCCCTCCAGTAATTTTCTCTGATGTATAATGGAGTTTCAATGGTCTAAATCTAAGGAACACTGCTTAGTAAGAGGACAGAAGAGGCAATGATAAGGCAGTATAGTGCAACTCACTATGTGATATTAGAAAAGAAACAAGGATGGGGTTAGATCTTTCGTGGTGATGTGTAAAATCAGCCCTAAAAAAAAAAAAAGAGGAAAAAAAAAAAAAAACCAGACAGGCTTTCCAGTTATATGTTGACCCGTGCTTTCTAAAAGGAGAGAGCACATTTTCCAATACAAAAGAAACAACTGAAGGTTCGTAATTTGTTTTGTTGTTACAAAAAAAAAAGGCAAAAAAAAAAAGCAGATGCTGCTTTAAGGAAAACATTTAATTCTAGGAATTTCTGTACAACTGACCTCAGCAAGCTTTTCCATCTTAGATGGATGACTTCTGCTTGAGACCCTGAAAGATTAAGATGCACATACACCTAGAGTAGTTTATTGCAAAACTAATATTGTAACTTAAAAAAAATCAAACAGATTCTGTACAAGAATACTGTTCAAATGGAATGTGTTAAAATAACATTTATTAATAAATACTTTATAAAATTCTATGTGAATACTAAATTAATAGATTCCTGTTTTAAAATTGCTTTGGTCCTCATGAATTTTCATAAATTCACTCTATACGCTTTTTTTTTAAAAAAGGTATTAGCTGCTAAAAAGCACATTTTGCCTAAACTAAAAGGCTAGTTTTCAACACTAAATATTGTTGCTTAAAAAAATATGAATCCTCAAAAGTTGGGCATTTAACAACAGTTATAGCTGGCTTGTTAGTTAACAGGACAGAGTCAGTTAACACACTAAATCCACACGCACTGAGGCACTGAACCATTGACTTTCCACTATTCAGAAGATGGGCAGCAGACATTTAGCTTCGTAGCAGGAATTAACTCCCAACAGCGTGAAATTCTCCATAAATCATCATCACCATCATCACCATCATCGTCCTTATAAAACACACCATGATAGCACACAAACTACTTGTCTCCCACAGGCAGCATTATGAATATGGCTTGCACAAACTGACTTGGGGGGAAGGGGGAGGGAGGGGGATGAAGGGACGGGATCACAGCATCGATTCTTTCCCATCGAAGTGTTGCAGTTGTCCGTGGCTGAGATTTCCAACGTGCGAGGAGAGGTGCCGCCCGCCGAAATACCTCCTCCCTCTGTGGGTGCCCGGCAGAGGGAAGGGGTCCCAGTTGTCTGGTGGTGGTGGTGGGACTGGATTTGCAGGGCAGGAGGAAAGCAGAGCGGTCTCCAGGAGTAGCTGGTGGAAAAGCAGGATTTCTCCTCGCTGGGAAGTGCCTTTAGAGGGACCGGCCGCGCAGCAGGGGGACATCCCGGGGGACAGAGGGGAAGGGGCTTCTCCTACAGCCCTTGCTCAGGCAGCCTCCGGTGCCCGGCCCGACCAGCAGCCTGAGGAAAGGCTGCAGGATCACTCCCCTGGAAAACAAGAGCATTTTAACGTGGAAAGCAAATCTGAGGAATAATATAAGGTGCCTGGTAGGGTTGGTCCTTTTACCAATGATATTAGCCGACAGAAATATGCTGCGTGTTGTCTTGGCCTGTGAACCTGCGACAGAGTTACAAGAAGCAATAGCAAATAGCTTTTCATCCTTTACTTATTTCCACATCACTAGCAAGGATTATACCTAAAGGCCAATAGTATAGAGAGGAGACATTTCATTGTAATTACACATTTAGGCCAACATGTGTGGTTGGCTTGCCTAGTTAGCATTAAAAAAAGAAATAATTGAGCTATATATAATACACATCAGTCAAACTGTCAAGTTGCTGAATTTTAACAAAACTTAGGCAAGGTTTTTGTATTTTTTTTTGCTTTTTTTTTTCTTTTTAATGTAGAGGCTTTCAGTTTAACAGCTAAATATTTTAATTGAGGAGACTGAATAAAATGAAGCTAAACCGTAATTCTAGTGCAGTGTAGCTCAACTGGGTATTCTAATATTACCAACAACTTTGATTTTTATTTTTTAATGTATTTAAGTGCTACCCATATAGAGGGAAAGTTTTTTTAAATTAACCGTGCAATGGCGTTTTCTTTTTCATGGTGAATGATGAAATTCAGACACAGAGGAAATGCTTATTTGGGCTTTTTTACATAGTGGATACTCAGCTGGAACATTTTGCTCGCCTGCATATTTGAAAAAAGTTCCCTTGGGAGCAGTGGTGAAGCAAAACCATTTAGCTATTACAACTGGAGGTTAAAAAAAATTATAGATTCAGTATTTAAAACACTTTAAAAGTATATGTTTGTCTAAAATATAATAGAAAATCCTGTACATTTGTATTTTTCGTAGGTTTTTTTGGTTCTTAGACTATATAATCAAGTCAAGATTTACACTGTACATTAAAAATTTTCTTCTTTTGAATGTATTTGCATAAACGGAAAGCGAGCCGTTAAAGAATACTGACAAAAAGTTATTTATCAAGATAAGAACTAATTCAGAAATGAATTTTGCTTTCCCTTCCAGGCAGGCCCTGCTCCTTACAGTGCCTCATGCTTCAGTTGTTCCAACTCTCCCTCCTGCACGGAGAAGAGCCACCCTTTTAAACTTCACTACTCTTCTAAAAACCAAAGATAGAGCCTTTGAGGAGGAGAACTGCGCTTCAGAACAAAGTCTGTTCAAGGCAAGTGGATTTGTTGGGAATAACGTGAATTAGCTTTTGCTGTGAAAGATGCAGCTGAAAATGTTTGAACGTGTATCACCAGCTCGGAGCCCGCTCCCTGGGTGAGCAGCAGGAGGTTTTGCTGCTGACAGATTTGAGGGCAAAATCAGGTCCCAGTATTCGGCAAGGCAGCGTAATTAACTGGCATCATCTCCGCCTGATTTTTCCCATCAATCACTGGGGATGCAAATCAGTTGCGCTGAGGGGCATGCCCAGAGTCCAAACAAAAACCTTAATTGTGGCACAAGGCTCTTTTCCAGACCTTCTTTGCAGGCTGAGTTTTATCCAGGGTGCAGCAGGATTGGCCGTTCTTGCAGCGCTCTTTAGCGGCTGCGTGCCTTCTGAAAATGATTTAGCGTCCTAATGAGACAGTTTCTTACCCGCGATAAACAGGCATTAAGTGCCATTAAAGTCAGTGAAGCTACACTGCTGTCTGCCAGCTCGGGATCTGCCCAGGGATGCTTAAAGGAATCCTGCAGAGAGCAGGTCTTTCCCTGGGAATTAAAAATGGCCTTTTTCCAACTGGTCAGAACCGTTACGCTGATTTATTTCTCATTTATAGCCCGTGAAACCTGAGGCTGTTAGCTTTCCTTGCTAGAATAACACAACCGGGTTAGGGAACAGAACTTTCCTGAATTATTATATACTACAAGGGTGTTTTTTTCTATGTTAATGACTGGCAGTGCAAAAGAATTGCTGTGATTCTCAGGTGTTGCTCGCTACGCCCGTGCTGCGCCACAGAAGCTTGTAGGGCTGCTAGCATCAACACAGCTGGCTCTCAATCCCACTTCACCTGGGGCTGCACTGCTTTCGCCTTTCGCTGTTTATTAAAAACACTAAATCAGGAGCATTTCTATTTTTTAAAAGCCAAAGGCTCGGCGCAGCCCAGCTGTGGGTGAAGAGCTAGTGAAAGCAGCGGCCGCGCCGACAGTTTTTAGGTGGGCTTGAAGTTTTTTGCTTGTTCATCTCCGTTCTTTGAGAGAAAGAGAGGGAAGCGAGAAAGCCTTGGAATGAAAAAAAGCAGGAAAAAAAAAAAAAAAAGCTGGGGGGAAGAACAGGATTTGGGAAGGGAAAAGGAAGGTGTCAGAAAAACTGGAGGAGAAAAAGAGCATGGTAGGGGAGAGAGGAGAAGGGAGAAGGGTAGACAAAAGAGCACACTATTTGGGCTTGATTTTGTCCTGATAGCCACATCCTATATAACCGCTTTGCAAGAGGCTCTGAATGCAAGACGGGGTCTGCTGATAGCACAACGCTAACTCATTTTTTATTATGCTGTCAGCAGATGCCCTCTCTCTATATTTATAGCCTAATTAGTCCTAGTTACCTACGTATGACTCTGTTTAATACTTTTCATGCCTCACGTTGGCTAACAAGCTGCAGTTTAACACAACTCTGTATTTCTGAGGCTTCAGGCTAGATTGGTGAGAAGGAAACATGACTATGTACAGAAACAGTTAGGTTTATAAACAAGTAACTGGTACCAAAAAAAAAACTGGAGAAAGCACCAAAGCATTTCTCAAGCTGATAGCATATTAATTGCATAACTCCCTTTTATGTAACTAAGTATAAAAGACATTTTAATAACTATAAAAATGAAAGCCAGAGTCTTTCAAGAACTGAGGAATCTTCCAGGCTTGAGTTAGGGTTGCAAATGTCCTTAGCACAGAGGACGCTTTGATACGCTACCACGCTTCCCTAGCAGTGTCTGATCAACCACTTTTAAAGGATGGGGTTGATGTCTGTTCTGTGGCTGGCGAGCTGGGTGAGAGTGGAGCTTCCCACGACGTCGCTGACGGAGGAGGAGGTCGTGATGGTGTTGTGCTGGATGACTTGTTGCTGGGAGCAAGCTGGGACCGGGCTGGCGGGAGGACTGCTCTCGGGACCTGGGAAGAGGGTGAGGGCACAGAGACAACACACATTCCATTATCCATCCGAGCGACAAGCCCAGCCTGGGTGACACTCCTGGAAAGGGGATGTACTACCACGGCAGCAACACTAACAACCTGAGGCATGCACAAATCCCAGGATTTCAAAATGCACGCTTTCCATCTTTTGCGGTTTTTGTTATATTTTTTTTAAGCCAGCTTCTCTGATATCGCCCTGACTTCAGGGGCTGGGACCCTGAAAAAATTTCAAGACCTTAACGACTATGAAACCAATGTCAGGATAAAAAGCCTGGTATCTTAAGGGTCTATAAAATCAGTTGGGATGCTTAAATGCTTTATTCGCTCCAGCAGGAATCAAAATTAGAGTGTGGTGCACTGCAGCACAGAAAATCTAATTCAAGCAACAGTTGATAGGAATGTAATAGAATTATGTATTTTTTTCTTTGAGTACTGTTAAAGAGCCAGATGCATAGTGATGCAGAGGAGACAGAAATGGGCTCTATTTTAAGAGAATGCCGCAGTCTAGCAAATATTAACCCTGAGGCTCTTCCGAGCTGTTCTAGGGCCGAGCAAAGAATTTGTCCCTAGATTACCACAAGCGTAAAATGCATCAACTAGACAAAATGAATCAATCAAATCTCCATTAGGTGAGATTTTCTTGAAAGAAATAAAGAAAGATAAGAGTTAAAAAAGAGTTGACAAACCTTGAAAACCTGCGCCACGCCTGGTCTGCACCACTGTCAGGGCACAGTACCATTTTCGCTGGAGGGGACTGTAATGTTTTCCTTTTTAATTTTCCTTTTGAGGGTTATTTTAAGGTGCTGGCAGTGCTGCGCCCAGGAGGACTCTTGCAGGTTTGGAGCTGTGAGTTCAAGCGGGATCCTCCACAGGGGAGCGAGCGTCCATCCGTGTGCATCTCCTTGCGGAAGGGAGGGGTGGGGAAGGCTAGCTCTGCTGGGTGGGATGCAAACCAGGGCTTTTTTGGTTTTGAGCAGGGCTGGATAAATAAGGGCAGGAGATCGGATGGCTCGGATGATGTTTGAGAAGACAGGTTCAAGTGAGACTATGACCAAGAAGGGGTTCTGGAGGGAAGAATTAGAAACTTGGCTTTCCTGTGAGGAGTGTGGAGACAGTGCAAACATACCAGCTACTTACTTAGATATCCTTGTGATTCTTTCTGCATAGCTGTTATCGGACAGTCTTTATGTGTTAACAATAACTGTTTCAGCTGTGCTACCTCATTTTTCAGCATGGAAACCTCGTTCTAGAAAAGAAAGGGAAGATTTGGTTTAGCCACAAAGCTTAAATCAGGCCCTTCTGCAAAGTTTAAACCCAAAGACACAGAAACTGCTCCACAGCTTTGGAAGAACTGAGCAAAAATGCCACTTGGTGCTCTTGTGCTGGATTTATGTTAACATTTATTTATCCGTGACATTATTTTATAACTTTTTCTGAAGGCAATTTGGCTTCCAGATTTGATGACATAAATTGACAAGCCTTCACAGCACCAGAGATACTTTTGTCAGTGTCTTAATCTGCTCAGGAAATACTCTGGCTCTCAGCATCAGACCTGTGGGGGCAAATGGCAGCCTGCTGCCCTGGGTGGTGTGGTGGCAGGGCTGCTGTCACCTACAGCGTGTCACCTACACCTCCACTATGGCCAGTATCTGGGTGCTGCTCACACCTCCATGTTTTGGGGGAGTGCCATTAAGCAGTCGGTCTTTCCCCCCTTGGCAGTGCACAGGCACACCTCCAGATGGGGCAGAAGTACTGTGCCCACCATAAAGACGGGCACCAACATAAGAAGGGCTTTTATTTATCATATTCAGGGTTTTTTCATCCATCCACTTCATTCTTTTCTTCGCTGGGAGGCTGATCTATTTATGTTCCTATCTCACTGGCTTTGAGTGAGGGGTTAGCTACACGCTCTGAAGAAGTCTTTTACAGCCGAGTTAATGGCACTTCCAAAAAAAATCCCCACAAATAGTGGCGACAAGGAAAGAAAATAAATACAACTCCGTCTAGCAAAGGCTTCTAAATCCCAAGACAGCTTTTTCCTGGCTTATCCCGCTAAAATGCAATTATTTCTTTAATTGAAGCACACACATCTTGATTAATTGACTTTGATTACGCCTGTGCTCCCGCTAGGAGCCGGCTGTGCGGGGGCAGCCCCTAAGGTGGCGAGGGCTCGCCGGCCCCTTGGAGCACAAAGAGCCCCTCTGTGTCCTCGGGGGCGCAGACAGTGGCTCGCACCTGAAGCTGCATGTTTGTCTGGGTGAGCTCTTCTGCTTTCTTTTCCAGTGACATCACCCAGACCTTCCTCTTCTGTCTGCAGCGCGTGGCGGCGGCTCGGTTCCTTTCCAGAAATTTCCGCCTCCTCTCATCCGGGTCTTCGTCCACCACCCTCCTCCGGCGGCCTCCGGTCGGCTGCGGCGGCTGTATCGTCTGCGTGGGCTGCATCTGCTGGGCTGCTGGCGAGACCTGGCGAGGGAGAAAAGGTTTGGCAGGGGGGGTGGTGACGGAGGGAAAATTATGGAGGGGGGATGCTGCCGGGAGGGGAAGGGAAATCTCACACCCTGGTCCTGCTCCCCGGCGAGGTCTGCAACAGGCACCGAGTCGAAAGGCTGCGCCAGATGCCACTGAAATGAGCTGCTGGCAAATCCTTGCCGTGGTCAAAGGGGAGACTTTTTTTGTAAACGATCCTCTGAATATTAGTAGGGAAAATATTTTTCCCCTTACAGTTATTAAAAACATTTCACTTAGGTACTTTCTCTGCCACCACCTATTTCAAACCTGAAATGTCAAGTTTCTCTCAGCAACTGTTTTAATCAAAGCAGAAGACTGTAGCCGCCTTATTTCTGTCTCTTTTTTTTTTTTTCCCCCTAGTTGCCTCCAAAATTTTAGGACATTTCTATTTCACAGGCTCCCACATCTCCATCTCATGCTTTACCACCTCCGGAGACAGGAGGCTCTTTGCGCCTGCATGGAGCCGGGAAGCTGAGGGCTGGGATCAGACAAAGTACCTCAGTTGGGGCCAAAAGAAAGGATTTAGGCACCTACACGCAAACCTGCATTTTAGCATCCCTGCACCATGTGGAGAAGGGATATTCCCCTTCACGGGCATCTCCATTTCACCCCTGTGGATGCTACTCCCCTTTTTATTCAGCTGCCTGGTTTTGACAGCCAGAGGTGCACCCGATCCACCCCTGCTGCTATGAAACTATGCAAAAATACATATTTACACTTTTTCAAGTGCAGGAGATTATTGGACCTGCTCCTGAGAGCAACTGGCCGATGCTATTACAGAAAAAGCAGGTGGTGGGGGCTGCCCCATGCAATCTGTGCTCCGACTCTTGGACGGATGAAACACTTGCCCACGTCCCTGTCAGGAACCAACATCAGACTGAACGTTCAGCTGCCTGGGAACAGCCAGCTTTTGGATTGCTTTCCTGCTTCCCTGTGGTGCCCAGGGAAGGGCACAGGGCTCTGGATTGTGCTCAGGGCTCGGGAGCCTGACCCACGGGTCCCATTGCTGGAGCGCCGCGGGAGCCGCTGCTCACGTTGCTTCCGCCGCTCCGGCACAGTCTGGAACAGTCTGGAAACCTGAATTGTTGACTCAAAATTAACCCTCTTGTTCTGGCAAGGGCCCAAACCTCCAAGGTGCTTCCTTTTGACTCCAGGGAGTGGACGTACTCAGCGCTTTGTCAGACTGAGCCCTGAATTTCAATTGCGGCAATTAACATGTGTTTGCCCAACACCTCTGTCTGTCTCAATTAAAATGATACTATCGTCTTGCGAGGTCGCTTTTCTGTCTAGAATCTCACCACAAACTGCAAAGAAGAGTTCGCTTCCTCTCCCAGCTGACTTGTGTCAATTAAAGTGGCAATTTTATGTGTAATTATTCCGTGCATCTGATAACGCTTTTTGCATGAAGCCGAATTTATTCCCAGCTTTACGTTGCGCAGTCCGGGAACCTCTCTCACAGTAGCAGAAAAATTATTTAAAAAAAATAAGCTTCTAAAAATAAATAACCCACCCTGCACTTTTTTTTAAAGTTTCAGCTCATACTAAGTCCTTATGTTTGCTGGTAAAATCTCTGACCCTCTGTCCACACCAGGAGCTGGAGTCACAGGGCTACAGCAGCCACACCGGACCCCTGGCCAGGACATCACTGTCAAGGGTTTCCAGCTGCTCCCTGTCCACCAGGGCTGGGCATGCCACCTCTTTAGCAAGATATCTCAGTGCAGAGGCCTCAGAGATCCCTTTTAAGGTCAACATCTCATCAAAGGCCTTTTATTTTTCACTTACAACACCTTTCCGGACTTCAGAGGTCTGTTATTTATGTTTCTGGCCAGCAAACGCTTCCCTTATCCCATTTTTCTCCTTTTTCATCCAGCATTAAAATTTTTTGTTTCTTAACTCTCCCACTGGGGTCTGCTCCACAGGCAGAAAAAGGTAACTATAAATTTCTTTTTTTTCCCCCTCTCTTTCCCCTCATATGGTCATTCTCTCCTGAATAACCAATGAGTCATTTGTTTCCAGAATGTACCAGTCGGTCTTTGGGCAGAGTGCACTTTCAGAACAACAAAATCTTCTCTCCATCTCTGGCAGATATTAATTATAAAGGTTGCCATTACATCACTAATAATGTCACGTGGGATAATTAACTGATTCTTGGTAGTTAGCTCTTAACCCTATTCTATTAGTTTATATCTTAGTAACTGTCTAAGCATCAGTCTCTAGCAGGATTTCGCTGCCCTGCCTAAGTACATAAGAAAGAAAATGAACATATATTAAAATTGAGGTTAATTTTTTTTAAAGAGGATGCTAATCATGTATCCATAATGAAGACAAATGTAGGACAGCTAACAAAATGCAACAACATCCAAACTACTCCTCTGCTTAAGCTATTCCTCTTGCAAGTTTGATAGGAAGAAACCTTCATGGGACCAACACAAGAATAATATTGTCATTTTTGTAGTAGCTGAGGCAATATAGCTCCAACTTGATAAAACTTCTCCCTCAGAAGGATACCTATCAGAAGGTGATTTCTACTTTTATCCTTGATGCAATACTTGTCTCTGTTCTTTGCAACTTACTACAAAACTCATATCCATGCCTTCATTCATTCCATGAAAGTATAATTCATTGGGCTCCTGTGTATCAAAATGGTAGCTGAAGAGCATGAAATGAATTCTGACTTTACAAAAGGGCATGGTGTAAAATAACAAAAGTCTCGGCGTGGGAGCACACGGCTCACAGTGCCATGGACCGTGCCCTCATTTGGCAGGTGGCTTGGAAGGGAAGAATCTGGCCCAGAAGAGTAAGGAGGTTAATAATTAGTAAAATGCACCATAAAATCAACGTCTGCTGGAGCAATCTGACTATTAAAGAGGCCATTACCTACCGTGGGCACTATGGACAAGCTTAGAAAGTAATATCTATATGGTTATTACTCAGCAGACCCTTCTTTTCTCCCCACTAATGCATCTGCTCAGAAATCACTATTGCCTTCGCACCACGAGAGCAGATGAACAAGGGCTCTGCTGCCCAGGGAAGCTGCTGACTCTAGGAGTCCAGCTCAGCCTCAACACCATCATCCTCCATTCCCATCCTCTTGGGGACACTTACACCTATGGATATGGTGAAGACCTCCTTAATCCCTGGTGGGGTCCATTGCCTCCAGTGACAGGCTGTACATGGCAAAGCTCATCTGACTTCTGTCTCAGCTCAAAACTGGAGAGAATCTGATGTAGCTTTCTGGCTGCCAATCAGCCCACCTACCCTGGTGCCCATATTTCTTCTTGCCCACCTGAGAATCTTTTGGAGTTCCTAGCTAACAGGGAATACAAAACATGAGGTGTCAAGAGTGTCCTAACTAGAATGACTCAAAACCAGCTCCAGCAGCACATAAGTTAAGAGGAAGAGGTGGCTGTAGCACACCAGCTCATTGGTTGATATCTTACCCTTAAACCTGGGATGTTTGTTTTCTCTTGCAGTTGTTTTCTCCTCACCTGTTAGAAGTGGTAATACGGATGTTTTGCAGGAGTGGTCCATACCATGCTATCTAACTTCTCCACCTGCTTTAACATGTTTATCCTCCCAACTGAGGAGGTGTCAGTACTAATACCCTTCATTTAAAAGCCTCCCAGAGGTTAATTGACTTCCTCCATCTCATCTATGGAGTCCTCAGTCTGCTAAGCACAACTTCCTTTTCACTCTCTCACAGACCTCCAAGACAGCCATCAGGTTACTTTTGGTTTCTCTGTTATGAGATAATGTCTTTTTATTGGAGTTTTTAAACAACTCCAAGGAAAATAACTCATTAACAGATGGGAAAATAATTGAATTCACAAAATAAAAACTCAACTAAACTTAGGAAAGATCTGGACATCTTCTCACAGGGGAGTCTGCTGCTCTCTTATTTAGACTGTTTCTCTAAAGCTAACAATTCATTTTTCATTAGCAAATGCTTTAGGGAAATCCCATGTGCTTGTAGCCTCTGCAATAATAAAGCTAGATGTTAGTAAATAGTTAATGTTGTGGGACACTGGGATGTCAGCCAAATCCTCTCATTTTCTTTAATGTTTTCTAAGAGCTTGTCTGAAAGGTATTTGCAAGCAACACAATACTTCACAGATTGAACTTCTTATGGCTGGCACTCCGCTTTGTACTCATACTGTGCACTGCCCACTTGTCCTCCTGAAATTTGCTCCCCTGACCTGTCATGTTACAGTTGCTGCCCCCAGAGCTTTATTTTTCTTGTGTGATCTCGAAGCAGAAGCTTATCATCTTAAGACATTAATAGAATTCCTCTTAAATTTGACTCTGCTACATTCCATGCTCACTAGTTCATTAGTTCAAGAAACATTTCAGATACTGAATTATCCAAATTGCTGAAGCCAATATATCTGGTCTGAAAATAGAGACTTCCCATCTCATTCAATAGAGACCTTCACTGAGCTCTCATCACCTAAATGCAATTCAAAATTGCCTTCCTGGTTTAAAACTGTCTCATTAGACTGGACTCACCATCTTTTTCTCCTGACAAAACATCTACCCACTATTGCCCACACTCTCAGCTAATCTTGGCTTTCTCTCATTCTCCGCAGCTGGGGGGTGTTATCCCCTTCACAGTGTCTGGATCCTTTTTTCTTTCCCTCTAAACCAGTGTATCTTAAAAGCACCTCTACTATCTCCAGTCTTGGCAGGAAATAAATAGCTCATTAAGTTCAGTGAGATTTGTTATTTACACAGACTCACTTCTTGCTTTGAGTATACACATGAAGTGCCATTTGACTTCACTAAGATTGTGCTGTACGTTTCTGTCAGTAGAGCACATACAGCTCTTATAATCCTGACCTAAGAAGTTCAGCTTCAAGCACATTAAGCAACATATATAATATGCTAATCTCCATAATAAAACTCATCCATAAAAGGATATGTGGCAATTTGCAGAGCTCAGAGCACTGAAAAACCTTGGAGCTCCTTATAAAGTAAGATATTATAAATGTCTAGCAAATTAAGCAGCAAAACAAGTTGTTGCTTCACTCCATTTTCTGAGTAAAGTTTGTGCTTCCCCACCACCGGTAGTAGAGATTTATGAGTAGCCCGAGGGGCTTGTATCTAACAAGACATGCGTGCAAGAAGAAACACTACAGGGATCAGGCTTTAACTCCAAGCAACAGCAAAACTCAAGTGATGCCACGTGGCATGAAGGTCTACCTGTGCTTGTCCGCCTGAGTGCAGCGGGGGGTGCGGCGAGGTCTGGTGGTGTGCCGGGTGCGCGTGAAGGTGCGAGTGGGAGTGGTGGTGGGGATGGTTCTGCTGGTGATGAGGCTGAGGATGAGGATGGTGCGCCGGATGCTGGTGCTGATGCGGGTATGAGTGATGAGGTGGCAGCGTCTGGTGCTGATGAGGATGTGAGTGCATATGATGGTGTGGCGTCTGGTCCTGCCGCGAGCTCATCATTTCCATCATGTGGCCCATGGTGTTCATATTCCCGTTCGACATGGCGGCTGGATGATGAGTCAGGGCTGCCTTCAGTCTCTGGAACAGAACAAGGCAGAAGATTCAACATTCATGCATGATGATCTGAGTAATCAGAGTAAGATTTCTGCTGTGTAGAAATGGTGCCTTGTCCTGTGTTTTGTGATTTATTTCTATTTTTTTTTTCTTGCTGTTCCCTTGATAAAAGGCATCTTATTTCAGTTTGAGAAAGAACATATTCTTGGGCTCTAATCTAGTTTTCCACTGTAAATATGTAAAAATATAAACATCTGAGCTGAAATTTAACAGTTACACATCTCCTACTGTGCTGCTGAGGAAAACTAACTGGCTCTCATTCTTTTTAATTTGGCCAGCTTAGTAGCGTTAGCTTCATCAAGCTTGTGTTCTTTCAACTTTTAAAAATGAAAGTCTGATTAAAATAAAAGTGAAACAAAGTTCTGCTCTTGAACACCTCACCCTGGAGGTGTTCAAAAGACGGGTTGATGAAGTGCTGGGAGGTAGGGTTTAGTGATGATGCTCCTTGTTTGTTGTGTGGGTGTCTATTTTTGTCAGTTAGGTTGACGGTTGGACAAGATGATCTTTAAGGTCCCTTCCAACCTAGAAGATTCTGTGATTCTTCTTTTTACTATAGATATTATGTAAAAGACTCATTGATAAATATACTGGATTGACATGTTTTTTAAAGTCAGGCTCAAATACAGTTGTACTAGCACCCAACCTGGTAGTTCATCAGAAAGGCAGGAAAATAATGAGGGTGGCCTCAACTTGATCCTCTGTCTTTGCTGGAATGTTCAAACATCTGCTGTGTTGTTATAACATGCTAATACCCCTCTCTGTTTTATACTCCTTATGTTTTGTACTGTCACCTTCATATCCATGCTTCCGCCTCTAGCTGAACATATACAATATTCTTTACAGACGGCCACACAAGACCTCCTTACCTCTTTACGTGTTTCAAGAAGTCAGTGTAAGACTGGTTTACTCTCATTTGTGCAAATAAGTTGGCAGAAAACAGTAAGATAAAAATGGAAGGAAGGAGGTCCACAGTATCACTTGATGCCAGACTGGCATGATCTGAAAAACCCATCAACTAGCTCATAATTCATTACCCAGCCAGAGGATATAATGAATAGCAGACAGCTTACCAGTAAGAGTTACCACCTACAGGACAACCAGCAAGAAACAGCAGTGGTACAAGGTACAGTGGTGTGCCTTTCCCCCTAGTCAGAAGATCTTACAAGCCAACATGGCCAAAATCTGCCAGCGGAGGAGCAATGACCACATTGAACTGCATTTTGGTTTCCTCTTTAAAGCAAAGAGGGCAACTGCCAGGACACTCAGAACCTATAGACAGTAATTTCAATCTACTTTATATTGAAAAATCTGTCTGTGCAACTCCACTGCAAGGCCACAGCTCCTATGTTCAAAGCTGCTGCCCTATTGTGTTTGTGCCCTTGTGAGTGATGAAGAAACAACTTCTTAAGGAGAAAAAGAAAAATATTAGAGAAAAAAATAAGGAAAGTTGTGAAAGGCAAAAATAAGTAACAAGGTCAATTCAAAGCATCATCCTCAAATTTTTTGTATCACATGTTTCTGCAGACTTCATGAAGGTCATTCCACCAAGACACTCTAATAGATGCGTTAATCCAAATTTGGTGGCTTATTTCACTAACAGTCAGTTGGCTGAATAACACTTTAAAAAAAAAAAAAAAAAAAGAAAAAAGATACATTTGCAAAACACATCAGTGCCTCAGTTTGCTTGAAGGAAAACTAGACTGAGGACTTTAGAAGTTTCTTTAAGGAAGCCTACCAAACCATGACCGCACTATGGCACGTGTCACAACCCGATGATCTCAAAAAGAGATCATGGCAACTATGGCAGGGAGGTTAAATACCTCCTTCCCTACCTCTAAAGTCAGAGCAGAGCTCAGTCTAACGTCAATAGCAGTAACCCAGCCTGGTAGGATTTGAGCAGCTGTCGCCCTTAATGTCTCCAAATTCAAGTACTACCCTGGTTACTGCAAGCAGCTCTTCACTATGCTCAGAATAACTGGTGTTACCCAGGCGTATATCAGGGGAAATGTGGAAAACAACACATGAATAAGTCAAGTCATTCTGCACATCATTCTTCTTCAAAATTCACTAAGACCTTTTTCGTGGAGCTGAGCCACCATGCAGATCTAAGCCAAGGCACCAACAAAAGCTGTTGTAACTGTTTTCTGAATCAAAATGGAAAAAAAAAAAAACAAGCTCTCACGAGCCAGCAGTTTTATGTGATGAATACCTAACAAAATCTACCAATGCTATATTTGTCAAAGACCTCTGAAAATGAACTACAGCATGTCTTATTCTAAACTGCAGACTTTCAAAGCTAAAAAAAAATAAAAAGAGGGAAAAACTTAATCTGCGAATAAACATTTTTTTTTTCAGCTGTAAAAACTGTGGCTTATTAGTGTGGCACGACTTCAAGGAGAATAAATTATTTTGTTTTCTTTCCATAGCCCCTTCTACCACATCCATTTATTTGAGATAGCAAATCAAGACAGACAGCGAGAGGTCTGACATGCAGCTGGTTTCAGTCAATAGGGGTCATTTCCATTTGGTCTGTGTATTTTACAAGCTCCTTGTTCCCTGTTCCCAACGGGAGGGTGGGCCAGCTGCCCTGGATCCCAGTCCTGGTAAGAAACCAGCTTTCTACCTCATCCTGTCCCAGCACAGCACCAGCCCTCGCCCGGCCCTCACCTCCCTTTAACTTCTTAGTGCTTAGATCAGCTCAGCAGCACACACACCCGGAGCAACCTTTATCTTCCATTAACCAGTCACTGCTGCCCATCACAAACACTGGGGAAACCATAAATATGGTTGTTTTTTTTCCCTTTGGTCTTCAGCGAGACCAATTGTGTTGGATGTTTTAGTTAGAGCACAGGGAGGGAAAATCACCCCAACTTGGTGAACTCTTTGCAATGAGTATGCGTAGAGCTGGAAGGGCAGGCTGCATTTTTGTTATTGTTCTTTTTATGTGTGCTAATTGCCAACAGCTGTTTTAGTTTAGTGTCAAATAAAATGAGATGGCATCAAAATTGAGCTTACTGGACTGACTACATTAGCAAATTCCCTCTAAAACGGAATAACCCAGGACCTGATCCTGTGGCCATTCAGATTTTCAGGAACCGTTCGACTGACTTCACCAGCGCCCACGGGTACCTGGCAGCTCACAAATCGGGGCTGAAACAGAGGACTCACTACTCAGATCTGCTCTCACCCAAACCCGAAATTTCTACTAACCTCAGTGGCAGTGTTTGTTAGGGCACAATCCATCTTCTCCCCCTTTTATAGTACAATTTTCAAAAAAATCCCCACCGACCCTAAGCCAAGAAGAGATGCAGGTGCTCATCTTACCTGGCTCTTGGCCCTTACTGATTATCTTTCTTATCTCATCAATGTAACATAGTGACCAACATCAGTTACAGCTGATTTCCACTTGATCATGACATTTCCATTACTGGCTGTCAGTGACACAGACAACATAAGAAATTGTTCACCAAGAATAGTCTGCTTTGCCTCTGATCAAGTGAATAAAGAAAATTCCCTTTTGATCCTACAGGAAGCCAGAAGCACACAAACTCTTGTGTTTGATGCTCAGGAGGAAACAGAAACAGTGGATCTTAGTGATCCACAGGTATCAGTGTTGTGCTCCCTGTACTCATGAGTGCTCCCTGGGCTCGTGGTAATGCCCCTAATTGGCCCTTTTACTTTAAAGTCACCCCAACGAATGTCATTTGAAGTTAAAACCTCAAAGAACTTATCATTGTACCTGGCATATTGGTTTTTTTTGGAAACAGACACTTTTCACAGTGCTTCTTCCGTCTCAAGCCTGACATCATGGTACAGGGAATTGCTTGATGTTTCCTTTTATCAACTTAGATGATAATTTATTCTCCGAACATCTCTGGGCAAACCGTAAGTCTGCCAAAAATGGGCTTCAAGCATTTGTGATCATGAATGAAAAATAGTATCAGCTTCCCTAACACTTCTGCAGCTCAGGAGCTTGCTGGTTTCTAATTTTTCTCTATTATGACATGTATTTCAAGGTTGCACTGGTTTTATCCCCACCTTTCTTTCTCCAAAGTTGCTAGTGAAAAACAGACACCATTTTTTTCAGTTTGTTAGAAGGAAAAGAGAAAGATAAATAAAACTGTAAATTTGAAGGTTGTTTTTCCCACAATTAAAATATCAAATAATTTTGGGGTTTTCACATGTATATAAAAATGCATAATATTTATAGCATGTTATATTTATAGTACAACAGGCTATGAATATTATATTATATGCCATAATCTGTATATGACATTAAACTACAACTTTCTCCCATTTATTCCTCAGTGGAGAAATGACAAGTCTCAAATTTTACAGATGTTATTACCTGAGGGGTCTGTGCTTGCATCAAACAATAAGCTATTATATCGTCCAGCTGAATTTTAGGTTGGGACAGACATGGAGTGTTGGTTTTGAATAGGATTGAATTGTTCTGAATAACTATGCATTGCTGCACTCAGAAAAAACTCTCTTCCCCTTCTGGTCTGCATGCCCAAATCCCACTAAATCAGAGAAGAGACAAGACCAGCTGTAGTTATCAGCTTAATGTCTGGTATATTCTTACGAGGAGATTATATCAGACCCCTGTAGGCACATGGAATATGATCTCAAAGATATTTTTTGCACTAGTGACTATGATTCTAGTCCCTATTATACAGGGGTGTAATAAGTTCCCCACTTATTAGAAGAGACTAGAGAGGTGTGGGGGAAATCAGAAAAAAATACAGACATCAAGCATCCACACACACCTGCAATTAGGTAGCAACCTCAGGTTAAAAATCTTGATTAGCCAAACTTCATGGCAAGCATACCATTGACTTCACTGGCACTAATGTTTTCTCATCTGTGATGGTCAAGTTTTCTTTTTCACTCGTGCTCCTCTCAGCATCATACCCAAGACAAATACACGGAGTATTTCAGAGCATCACACTGAGTTTTATCCTTTTCTCAAACTATGACTGCAATAAGAGAATTTAAGCATAAACATCACTCAGGTTTTTCATAGTTGGCTGCTTACAAGCATTTCACAGTGTAGCCAACAGAGACCACTCTTCCAGTCACATCCATAAAAGCAAATTGGGAGCGATTCATTTCCACCCAGTAAGTGAACTGCAGCTACACATAAGCACATTTCAGAAACCGGCAATTAGAAAGTCTCTGATGCCACATGAAATGCTTGCTCCTACATTTCTCATGCAATAAAACACAGCCCTGCATGGTGACTGAAGGAGGAGCGAGAGGTGTGTGAAGGACGTGAAATCCAGAACCAAAGTGACACATTACACTAATGTAAAGAGAAAAGGGGGATGCATTTAATTCACAACTCGCCAGTAAAGAGTGCCAAACTGCTAATCTTCTAATTATTCTCACGCTGTTTGGCAAATCTGAATTATACTTTTCCCTTCCTTTGTGTTTCCTTCCCTACTTAGTTGGATTTTGTAACAACAAGAACAATGGATCGTCATCCAGCCTTCAGTGCAGCTTCGCCTCTAATGAAAACAACAAATTTGCTCCCTTGTCCTTCCAAAGGCAAACTGAATTAAACTTCAGCAAAAAGCAGTGAGAATCAACTGCAAACAATCAAAGAGGCAATAAAACTAATAGACACCATGCTGCTCAAGGACGGGTCAGCTGCAAGAGCAGCTTCAGTGTCCCTGAACTTGGGGCACAGAGGAGCTCCAAGCAGCCACGCTTGCCGGTGACATCAGTCCAAGTGACACCTCTCCGGACGACTGCCAGTTTTTAAGTAATACAATGCAGGTCGCAGCCAGGGTGGCCCAAGGGTACTCTGCCAGAATTGCCATCTTCTGGTGACAGCATTTCATTGAGAACGGCCAGGGCTCCAGGGACGGCAGAAAACAGGAGTGAGTTTACATCTCGTCTCCACCCTGCAATTTCCTCCTGTTCATCTCACAGCACTTTGCAAAGGAGATAAGCATCATTATCCTTGTGCAATGCACAACCTTTTTAAGGAGCAGAAATACACAACACTAACTTTTCCATTCCTATTCCATGCGCATTTTTAATGAACAAGTAAATTATAATCAAGACAGAAAATACAGTGAAAGTATGTTTTGTGCTTCTCACTATATACTGTTTCTTGCATGAATCATTTCTCGATGCAGTGTTAAACAACTGGATTTGATTTGCACAAGAGTCAGGAAATGTAAAGTTCAAAAAACCAAACCCCCAATTCCCACCAAGTCCAAGTCAATCCCTGCACGTGTATCCATGACAAGGGATATTTAATTATGTAATCACACAACAGACAGCAAAGTGATTTATTACTGGCAAATGGAATCCCTGCATGTGTATCCATGACAAGGGATATTTAATTATGTAATCACACAACAGACAGCAAAGTGATTTATTACTGGCAAATGGTGTCATATAATTTCAACATACAATAGCAATGGAAGGATCCAAAAAATACAACCAACTTCAGCCTGATTTCCCCTCTGTGTGCCAGAGTCCGAAAGGAAAGCTGCTACTTAGCTGCTACCTACCCCTGGAGAGGCAAGTTTCTGACAGCAAAATGCTTGACACTTTGGGGATTATCTGCCTGTGCCTGCTATCAGTAGGGAGGCGCATATCTAATAACCATCATAATTCTACAAATAGGCAGTTTTTGCTTAGTTACTCTGCCATATTAATCTATGGGATATTCCCATGCATGCAAGTTTGTCACCTGTGGAAAACACAGAAAAACGATGCGGCAATAAAATCACTCGGTGTTAATAAGCACCCTGTGAGGCAGTGAGAAAAGCTGGGCTTGAGGGGACCTGAGTCTGCACTGCCCATCCTCCAGATCTATTCTCTCAGGCCTGTATCACAGCTCATTGCCAAGGCAAGAGACCACAGACTCTTTCTCCACACTGGACATAAAACATTTTGGCAAAGCCTCTGGCAAATGGGCTGGAGCTCGGATATTCCTCACTCCTGTAAGTAAATGCTCTAAGTAGGTTTCTAAACTCACATTCCCATCTTCTAATACAATACAAGTGGGAAGTGCTTGTTCAGCGCTTGCACTGCTGTATATATATTTTGACCGAGCCCACAATGAACATTTGTGAATGTATTAAATGAGAAAAGTGGGAATTAATTTCAGAGGAAGTTAGGGGAATTTCCTATACAAGCCAGATATGGAGCAAATCCTCAAATCAGAGCACTCTTTAACACTGTAAAGAACACTGCGGGTTTAGGTATTTTAATCTATACTCAAAGATCAGATGAGATTAGCACCACAAAAATCTCTCTCTGCAGAATACTGCCCTGAAGCCTCGACACCCCCTACAGAGTGACTTCAGCTATTTTGCCAAGGTAGCTTGCTTCCCTTTTGCCGCTCATGAGCATAACATACACACCAAGGACATGAGAAAGGCAGGTCCAAAGTCTTCCTCTATCAGAAGATTTCTGAACTTTCGTTGCCCACCTCTCACTAAGGTTGATTACGATTAAGTCCTTCATATTCAAAGAAAAATGCCATCCAAGTATATAAAACTTGGGTGGGGTTTTTTTTTTTTCCTTCACTGGTGTGATTTTTGAATACTCGCTTTTCCTGGATTAAACCCAGCACATTTAAAGGACTACCAGCAAGCCAGAAATGGGCTATATGTGCACTTAAAAGTACTTTGATTTCATCCCAGATGTGCAGTGCTCAAGGGTGTACACACACGCAACGCACAGACACTGACTGAGTAGAGGATACGATCTGATCTGTAGATTTTGTTTCAAGATTACACCAACCAGACTCTGAAACGTAAAACCAAAGCCCTGACCACTTACAGCCATTAGGGATCCCAGGGCTCCCTGTGAAAGAGTATTGATGTTCATTAGCCTATTGGCCTGACTGGAGAATTCAATGCAGTTAATTAGACATTGTCTCATTATCATGCAGTTTCAGGTGAAGTTATTTTTCTCCTTTGTTTCTAAAGTTAAGTGATTCCTGAAACATTTTTAAAACATGCATGGATTTTTTGTTCTGAAGAAATTACTAGAATCTAACGTACAGTACAGGGACGTATAAAATGAGAACGTTCTTATGGGTTACTTCACATTTTTTTAAAGCTGAATTACAGAATTTAACCCCCAGAAATGAAGATAACATTCTATTTCAGCAGAAAAGCTTTCAATTATCTGCTTATGAAAACCTAGTGACTATTGACTTTTAAAATGCATGCACTCACATATGGCATGTAGCACATAGACACAGTCTGTAATGAATGTGAACAGGTTCATTTTATGTCAGTTTTCCCTGTCGTAAAATAAATGCAGTCTATGCTGAGAGTTACCTGCATGGAAATCATAGAATGGTTTGGGTTGGAAGGGACCTTAAAGATCATCTAGACCCAACCCCCCATGGGGGGGCAACCAGACCAAGTTGCTCAAAGCCCCATCCAGCCTGGCCTTGAACCCTTCCAGGGATGGGGCAGCCACAACTTCTCTGGGTAACCTGTTCCAGTGTCTCACCACCCTCACAGTCAAGAATTTCTTCCTAATATCTAACCTAAACTTCCCCTCTTTCAGTTTAAAACCATTACCCCTCATCCTGTTGCTACACTCCCTGATAAAAAGTCCCTCCCCATCTCTCCTGAAGGCCCCCTTTAAGTACCAAAAGGCTCCTATAAGGTCTCCCCAGAGCCTTCTCCAGGCTGAACAACCCCGTCATGAATATTCAGCATTCAACATCTCAGCAATGGTACGTACTGTCATGCAAGACCTCCCACCTTTCCTTATATTCTCCCCCTGACTTCATCCCTCAGGCTGCTGCCCTCCACCGTCTCCCCTTTGTTCTTCACCTCCAGCACCATCCTCTCCATTTGTACACATCTCAAGTTCCTGCCTTGTTTTTCACTACCCCACATGTATCAGCTGCTTTTAAACAGCAGCATTTCAGTCAGACGCATTGAATTTCAAAGCCACTTGAGGCTCCAGGAACAGCAACAGCTCAACCCTCTTCCAGATACCAGCTAGCTACTCTACCAGTACTACAAGGATTTTTAGTACACTTTAGGACAGCTACAGTGTGAAACAAGGCATAATAAGCATCAAATCCCCAAATATGGGGTTTTTTCAGTGGAAAAAAGAAAGCATGACTGTGATATACACTCACAGGATTCACTTTGCATTTGAGGGAGGTAGGAATGCATCCCCACGCGCTTCCCATGGCTTGGCTGACAAGCAATGACTTACTAAAACGCCGTATCAGCTGCTCACCCTCTTCTCCATAGTATGCTTACCCTTTGGCAATACTGCTTTTCAGAGCAACGTGTCAGAGCAAACCCAAAAAACAACCTTCCCCAGGGAAGGGAAGGATGCTGCCTGCTTGGTAAGCCATCGACTCATCCTGCCGTTTCTGGACAGCTGGATTTGGCTTTCCTACAGCACACACCACAGGATACACAACAAATTTGCACGGGTCAGGGGGCTGACTAGACCCGCAGATGCAGTGGCTGTCAGAGGAGCAGGATTTCCTTTCCAGCACCGAGTGACAGGTACAGGGTATCCTGCCTTGCTTGATTGAGGACTCTTCCCTCTCCCTCCCGCCCAAGGGAAAGAGGGCAGAAATAATCACTTCAGGGCAAATTCCTGGCAGCGTTGCTCTGCCTGGGGACAGGCAGGCAGAGGGTCCCTGCAGCACCCTGAGGAAGGCAGAATGGTTCACGTTGTTGGGTGAGCATCCCCCATGGGGACGGGGTGACACTAGACCCAGATGCCTTCCCACATACCAGAAGCAGCTGCCAGGATCATGGGAACAGGCACCTCCTGCACACCAGTTATCCAGCCGTGCTCACCATCCTCCACAGCACGGACAAGCCTTCCAAAAAGCACGTCAGGGATCCAACTGCTCCTGCTATTGCCCTACCTTCATTTTTTTTTTCATATTTCTTGTGTACATCTACTGAGTGTGGGAGAAAGGCATAAATACCGTCTGGTTTTGGTGCTTAACACATCTTCCTGTCTCCTCTCCCAGCCCTGCCGACAGCATTATCCATCTTCCTGACACCACCATTGTCTGATTCATTTGACATATGCACCAGAAAAAAAAGTCATGTTCTGAACAAGATCATAACGCTGTGATCTCATTCCCATCTCAGGCTCCTCAGCGGCTCCACAGCACCTCCCATTTCTTGCTGCTTTAGAACGAGAGGGACTGGGAAGCTTTTCTAGCTCACTCACTGGGACGCTTATACAGGACATGTAGTAAGTGAAACCAAACCAGTAAAGTCACACAAGCATCTAAACAAATATGATGAAAATCAAGGTAATACCGTAGAAACTTCAGCTATTTGCCTCCTACCTAGAATGTGAAGCAGCAAAATCTTTCTCCTGTTCTGTTACTCAGGGCTGTTGAGGGACTCAGTGTAAGACATATGTTATTTCCAAAAGGGAACAGCACTTTGGGAGGTGATGGCAGGGACATCCTGACTGATTATGGAAACCGCTGAATCCTTCTGTCCCGTCCTTTCTCTCTCCTTTGAAACTAAAAGGCCTCATGCACTACCCACCTCTGTGGGATTCAGGACTAAGGGTTATGATGAAGTTCCCCCTTTCATCTGGCACACCAGCAAGTCAGTGTAAGGCTTCCTGACGCCTTCCCTCCTCCTGTTTGATCACATCCCTCATTGCCCCTCGTGTGTGGCTTCTGTCTCAGCCACAGTATTCACAATTTCAGGGCAATTAAGAGATCACTGTGCACTGGCAGCTGAGGCACAGGCAGGCTCACCCCACACATGTGCCTTGTGCTCCCGCAGCCTCCATCCCTCTTTCCCAGGGAACGTCAGCATCCCACCGCCGCCCACAGCCTTAATAACCCATTAGTGGCCTGGCTAAATGAGTTACTCTCTCACGGCTACTTCTCTTTGGAGATCTGCCAAAGGAGAAAAGACAAGGGGCGAGGAGGGTGGAGGCAAAACAAATCCAGAGCTTGGGTGGACAGGAGAAAGGGGAAGGGGGGAGAAGAGTTGGAGAGGAAAGGTTGAGGCAGCTAATTTTTTCATTTTTCCCTGCGGTTAAAGCATTGACAGATAATTTATCACACATTTTGATGGTGCTCCAGCTGGCAGGGAAAAGAGCTATCTGTTTATTAATTCAATTAGTCTGCTTATTTATCAGCAGAGGGCGAGAAGGTGCAGTCACAGGCCAAACTGTGCCAGTCTCAGACCGCCTGCTGTCGGGCTGAGAGGACAACCGGGAGTGGAAACATCCCACCCTGGCTGCTCCGGCCAGTGCACCCATCACCGCATTATCTCAGGCCTTCTGAGGTAAGAAAAGAAAAAAATAAAATACAAAATTTAACAGCATACATTATGCACACCCGTGAATGGGCAAGGCAGGCTTATAACCAGAGCCGCACGGCTTTGCTGCCACCGGTTCAGTGCCCTAAAAGCATTTTTTATGTCTGACATTCTGCCCAGAACTGATGTTTTTAATTCATTAAAAAGGATGAATACACTTTGAATTTCGAGTTCAATGGGGATAGTGTTCAAACCAACACATCAATACAGCACTGAGCCGCTGAAGGGGGTAGGAGAGGGCAAGAAGGGTGCTGCCCAGGTACCAACCAACACTTGCCATCTTTGAAAAGGGGGCATTTGTGAGAAAGGAAAAAAAGAGGGGGGAAAAAAGGCTGGCCTTGGAATAGCCGAGAAATGCCCTGAACTAGGAAAGCATTTCGGAGGACTGGAAGAGAGGTGAGGCCCACTTCTTTACTCTGCCTATCTAGGACTACTAAGTTTTTTTCCTGCTTATTAAAAAGTCCAAGACTTCTGACTCTAAATTCAGAAAATATTGTGCAAAATGCTGCTTGGAGCTACCTGAGCTGAGGTGTTTCTAAAAACAGAAAATACGTGGAAAGTCCACAATGCTGGAGTGCAGTCTCCCTATAGCTAAAAAAACCCCTCAGCCCTAGAACCTGCAGCCCATAATTTCTATGTGATTTCAATGCTGTCATAAGCAGTGTTTATTTTTCTCTTGCTGCTTCTATAAACTATCCAGCTTCCTTTTCTATCACACTTAAACACAGTTACAATATAGATGTACTGGCTTCCATTTCAGCCCTTAAAGACACTGCGTGGGTTCCCACTCACACAAGTCCTGCAATGTCTTAAAAATAAGACCCCTGGCAAGGACAGAGGGGTCTCCTTGACATAAGGCTGGGATGCACGTGCTCTCAAATGCTGCTATAGTTACTCTTCTCATTTTGCTCCTCCACCACTGGATGTTTAAAGAAAATGGGTGCTTTAAAAATTTTTTTTCTTTTTCTTTAAGTTTCTTTAGAGGCATTCTTTCACTTTCTGAAATCTTGCAGGCTGTTTCACAGCAGAACACCATATCAAACAAGGAGGGCAGTGAATGTTTCCACTGCGAATCAGCTCACAGGAGACTTTAACAAAGGGTTCACTAGAAATGCATCCCCTCTGCCCCACAGCTCCCTGGCCAAGTTTGCCTTTCAGCTGATGATTAGTTTAGTATTCTGAACCAAGATCCTGTTTGACAGATGATTCCACTACCACCGATAGTTTAGGCCACATATCAACATTTTATAAATTCTTAATTTTCTCACTGCAGCCATATTGAACAGTTTTGTGCAAATGAGGCTTATAATTACCCAGATAAATCAGTGCAACGCAGTATTTCTTAGGATCTTTCTCAATTTTCCCCCTGGAGGATAGGATCCCATCTGCTTCGCTACATTCAGGCTAATTGAAGGGCACTGACTTTTCCAAATGGATTCATTAATTACTCTAGCCAGATTCTCTGTGGGGTTCTTCGTTCAATGGGTGACACTTGGGCTGTTCTATACCATCCACCCATGTTTAGCAATGTTGCTCTGATTCTCAGCTACGAGCTAAAACATTTGCAGATGCGTTGGCAGGAATGATTCTGGCCTTAACTCTACAGTGTTACAAAACAAATGTAATTCCGCTTCTCCTTTGCTTCTAATTTAATATGCATTCAGAATCTATAAATATTGTAACCACGACTGTTTCAATATGTTTTACTCCTTGCCATCATAAATACAAGCAACCGCACCAAAGAAGGAACCCCAAGTTTACAGGTATTGCGTTGCCAATAGTAGAAAAAAAAGAAGAGAAACAAGTGTTTAATGTCACGTTGCAGAAAATCTGGTAAGTGAGGCAGCATAATGTGAAATTAAACTATTAAATGCAAAGCTGTCCTATATCATTCTGGGCCTGCACTGATTTTATTTAGTACAGCGGCAGCCTGCGTTTTCAATAGCTTGTGTGTTATCATATTGCTCACTCAAATATCAGGCAGACAGTAAAGAAAAACAAAGACCCATCTAGGGAAGACCTAACGTAGGTGAGGAAGGTGGTGGTGGTCATCTTCAGGCAGGAGCAGGCAGAAGGGAACTTGCCAGCAGCCACTGAGTCTGGCTCTGCTGGAAGGTTTATCGGCTTTCCCCAATAGCAGGCACAATTTCACACAACTTAAAATATTTTATATTCTGAGGGTTTGGTTGGTTAATTCAGGTCTATGAGGCAACTGGCCTGAGAATCAGTGACACAATCTGCTGGGAGAGAACAACAGGCCTTCACACTTTCCAGGAATCCCAAAGCACTTTGTAAACATTGGACCCAACTTTGGAAGTTGCCCGGCCTCTTTGCACGGGTCCGTGCCACCGCACCTCACGCTGCTTTAAAGACAAACCCAATATCACTAAAGGTGGTGGGAGACCAGTTTATACATTGGTGAACTACAGCTCTGAGACTGCCCCAATATCATAGAAGCCCTTGGTGGCGGAGCCAGAAACACAGTCCAAGCACTGACTTGCTTACAAATAGGGAACAGTCCCGCTCCCTTTAACTCCTTCCTGCCGATGGCACTGCGAGTCCCCAGGATGCAGTAAACATCTACCTTCTTGTGCCTTGTTAGAGACAATAGCTCTACTTATGTCTATGAACAGATAATAGAAAAATTATACATATACATATATATATATTACCTTTAACTATGTGGTTGCCTTGGGCAGTCAATGTAACACAAGTGAAAATCTAATGGTGCAACTACTCTGACAAATCAGTCAATGTATAATTCTTCTCACATAAAGCACCACAGACCTAAACAAATTACTCAGATAAGCAGATCACGTACACAGGGATGCAGATAGGGCCATGCAGGTGGATGTAGGGATGTACTTTGCTCTACAATTCAAGAAAATATCTCCTTTGCTATCTTTTTCTTCTTAGTTCAGCAGTTGTGCTTCCCCAAAGCTCTGACAAAGATGGACTTGATAAGGAGCTACTTTTTTTGGGACAGAAAAGATCTCTCTCACAATTTCTCCCTCTGATTGCCAGCTTATCTCATCTAAACGAGTTATCCCCTGCTCTCTCACTAGCTAATAAATTCACTCCTTCACTGGCCAGGGCAGCAAGCCTCGCACCTTCAAAGAGAAAGTCTGAAGCAACTCTGTCATCACCTGGCAGGACACAGTTATTCTGAATTTGAGTGGTTGGCGATTTATTTTTTTCTCCCTTCTCATCCTGTTTGTCTCTCATCTCTCTCTGGTTTATAAACAACCGTTCAACGGTCAAGAAGCAGTTCATAAATTGTCCACAAAGAAAAGTAAAGCTAAGGAAGGACCCCATATCTTTTACTGCCTATTTCTGTTGTGGTTTTTTTTCTTTTTCTGTAGAGCCAGTGCTGGCAGACGAAGCCCGGCAGGCGGGCAGGGGCAGGCAGGCAGCCCCCCTCCCATGTCCCCCCCGTCCCAGCTGGCCGGGCGGCTGCAGGGGAGCTGCGCTGATGGATGTCAGCTGAGAACCTGGACCCGTCCCTCCCAGCCCATGCCAGCACCGCATCTGGTTGTGTTTGAGTCCTCAGAAGCCAGCCAGAGACACTTTTGTTTAGGTTAATGTATTTTATCACCTTTATGACAGTGAAAATCTATAGCGCTTTGAGTGCTCCAGTTCGTAAGGGGGGTGTCCAGGACCTATGAATCACGAGGCATGTTTTGCAGCGAGAGGGACACTCACTGTGTTTTGCAATGTAAGAAATCAGTCTAGACATTACCAACTTTTAAAAAACAATGTTGAAAGCAGCCCACTAAAACTTTTCTGGATTATTTTTTTAAAAATTCAAAAACAGCTCCACATGCTCAAATGAACTTGATCACGAGCCAAAGACAGTAAGTTAGTCTCGGCCCTAGCCGCATCAGTGCTACACCTTTTTATTCTAGAGCTGAGGAATATGACATATTATATACACGAGTGAATTGTAAAGTAGTTAATTTTCTGTGCAGCTGATTGGAGTGATCGATTGGGCTCACTCCTTGTAACTGCCTCACCTTCCCCCTTCTCCCTCTCCCCTCCTCCCTCCCTGCCCCAGAAATGGCTCAGACCACAACATCCATCAAGCCACACGTGCAATTTTAGCGAAGAGCTTCACAGGACAGCAAGCAGCGCTTCGTTTCACTCTACATTTAAGTGTTACAGCCAGTTTTGCTCTGCACAGCTTTGAATCAGATCATATTATTATTTCCTACCTCAAGCCCTTTTTCTGCTGCAGTTGCTTGAAGAATTGCATTACTATTTTATTTCACTTTATATTGAGGTGGAGACAAAAATGTAACAGGATTCAGTGGCAGGTAAAACTGCCTGCAAGTTGTTTAAAATTATCCCTAATTCTTTCCTGTCAATTTTATCAGCATTTTTTTTCCCATTATAGAAGCATTTTGAAATATTTTAGTAAGATTCAGAGACAACCTCACTCGTTTAACATCTTCATTTTTTTAAAAGGCAGGCCTAATATAATTACACCAGTCTTCAAAGTCCACACTTCCCAAAGAGTATTTTTTCCATTGTCTTATTCTGACTGAAAACCAAGGAGGCACAGATGAATGCGTCTTTTTAACCTTAAAACCAATATATTTTGAGTAAGTTAACTCAAAATGTTAACGAGCAACATGCATCTGACAGGATTTGCCCACAAAAGGAATAATAATGATTTATTTTAAAAGTGTTTCATGAACTGGTACATGCTTGGGTCGATCAAATTATACCCACTTAAGCTAGGCATATACTAGTTTAAACTAGAAATAGACAAATCTCAGTAGCTGCTTCCAGAGGGTATTATTATTAGTCATGTTGATTTAAAACTGAAACTCATCTTTGTCCATATACCAGACATACTGTGATTTATTTTTCTTTGGTCTTTTCCTCCTTTTGATTCCAGAGGTTTCAATTACTGGAAAATAAGTAAGAATATACTTTGAAGTAACAAAATCTTCACCCACGATGTCAAACTAACGTCACAGCCTAGCTGCAGTGTAGCATCTGACATGAATCCTACTTTCTTCAAAATTTCTTTCTCTCACACTGTGGCAAAATAGGATAAATTAAATATACCACAGCAGAGATATTGGAAGAATTCACTTCACGTATGCAGTTGTTGCCCTGGGACAGCTGAGTAAACAGCTTGCAAAAGTCTGTTTGAAGACTGCCAGCTAGTTACACCCATAATTTCATCTCTATTAACAAAAACAACTCAAACTGTCGCAATGCCCCGAGTTGATTACCGAGCATCTAAATTATAGAGTGTTGCTTGAGTAACCCTCTGCAGCAGCAGGGACTGTGTTTTGATACCCGTTCAATACTTCCTACCTTGCTGATTAGTAGAATATCCATCAAAACCAGAAAATGCATAGGAAAAGATACAGAGAGGTTTTGGCAACCCTATCCCACGACTGACAGAAAAAATAGTTGTGTAATACTGTTCAACTCAGTGAGTCAGAATAACAAGTCTTATAAATATGTCCTTCTGAGCTGGATATAGAACAATCTGAGGAATGAAAGAGTGATCTGGAGGAAAAAAAAAATCCACAGTAACTGGTTTTGCAAATAATGCCATCGCCGTGTCCAAATAGCTAATGTTTCTAACACAGTGCTCAACACCAGATCGTCAACACGGATACCTGCACAGGCTTACTAAACTTCAAAGTGATGTGCTGACAAAAACCAGAAGACTGCTTGGGCTGCGACACCAGAACTGGAATGGAAAATAACAGCTTGCTGGTGACCCTCTTACTGGAAATTTGAGAGTCCCTCACAGAGACTCCCAGAGTGAGTTATTCTGCACTAACATGAGGGTCAAAATATGACCAGAAATCAGTACCAGCAGCTCTGCCTGGTGACTGTAATGCACAAAGCAGAGAAAAAGCTGACCAAAGCCTTCACTAGCAAAGAAGGAAACTCCGTTACACATGTCAATCTGCCAACAGAACTAATTAGAAGTGGGGGTGAATACAAAAGAAATACCTGGGAATTATCAAAGAGTGGCTTGAGTAATTTTCCAAATTAAAGTGATGGCTTTGCAAGCTTTTTATACTTCAGTTTAATTTCTGTTCTTCCTTTTAAGCTTCATTAATCAAATCAAGCAAAAAATCTTGTACAAGGACTCCACGGATTCACATCATACTTCAAACTTAGGTCTGTTGACTCTGCTTGATGAAAAAAGGCTTCACTAATGGAACATCCCACTAAATTATAGAATCAGAAATTTAGACCAAGGGAATCCAAATTTTTGTTTGTAGAAACAACACGATGGCTTTCGTGCAATGCAGCAGAACGGATGTGCACTGCAATACATTTAGGCATGGTATTACATTTAAGCACATGCTGCACTACAACACATCGATATTTGCTACTGTCAATGTATCAAGTCCTTTGTAATGCATAAAAAAATGGAGAAACTGCAAGTATCATGTGAGCCATATGTTGGGAATCCCTGATTTCAGTACTGGTTAACACAGCTACAGCATAAGCAATCTGTGCTTCAGCAAAATCTGAATGACCATCACTCTCAATATTTGTAGCAATTTTCATTTCTTTTGATGAATTGCCCTTATAAAAATACATATTTTTAATCGTACTGAGTTTGATTAAGTTTTTAACTGCAAAAGGGCTGGCAAGATGAATGAAGACTTCAGACAAAAATTTAAAAATTATGCATTCAAAGAAACATGCTCCCTCCTGTTCAAATTTGTCTTTCCACATTGTCTTAACATATTAAGAAATCTTAACACATTAAACAGAAATTGTGCAATAATTTTAGAGATTAATGACAAGAGTGGGAGAAGACAATGACTTTTCTTTGAGAAATTATCTGGAGGCACTTTGCCTCCAGTCTCCAATTAAAAAGAAACCACAGAACACCTTTTATCTTCCCCTATTTCAATTTCTTCCTCAAAATACCATGCTAAAGCAGTATCCTGAACCAAAAAACAGGAATGAACTAGATAACATGAGCAATCTGGGTAATAGGCTTTACGTAGTCCACAGAACTCCAGCATGATTGTACTTATTTCACAAATGCTATGTCTGTGTACGTTACGCTCTGAATTGTATAGACGGTACGCAAGAGGTGTGGCAAACTGAAGAGAATTATGTGTGCCTCTGTGTGTATCACTCCCACCAAAGCCAACTTTCTCAGCTAGGTTGTGGTTCTCCAATACAGATGTCCCATGCAAGCCCAAGCTCAGCCCAACGTGCCAGCAAGCATCCCAGAAATTCAACTCTTCTTACTAATGGTTTGACACGAAGTTTATAAGCATTTTGCAGGTCACCTTGCCTATGATGTGGTTTAGCATTAGCGTTGGAAGGACAGTGAGACACGGTATTAGATTGCAAATGACGATTGAGGCATTTAGGACAGTGAAGGAGAATGGGTGATTTGTGTTGTCAGGGATTGAGCATAGAGATTACAGCGGTGAGCTGCTCCGTATGTGCCTGGCAGTAGTTGAACTGAGTCTCTCCACCTTTCCCTTCAGGTTTTTATTGACTGGACTCAAGACTGTACATTTACACACACACACGCATGTGTATGTGCCTTATTCATTTTACCCCCTCTGACCTGCCCAACTGTAAAACCTTCCTGTGCACCCCTGTTCAACCCCTCGCAGGTCCCTGGGCAGGGGTCCTTCCATCTCAGTATCTGTCTCCACAGCCACTGCAAAGCAGTTCAAGGTCACTAGGTGGACAGCAGGCTGCAAGCACAGTGTGTTATTGCTACCATGGCAGTTCAAGTGGAAATATCTGCGAGGTTCTTCACAGCCCAAAATTTCCATAAGGTTCACTTCCAAGCGAGTATAGAGTATACGGATGGAGTATGAAAACAACGGGGGCGCTTGGTAACGTTTATAGTTGTTGTGAAGGCAGCAGCTGAGTGAGAGCTCAAAGAGTTGGCACAGTGTCTCCTCCTCCTCCAGCCTAGCAAGGAAAAGACATTACAGGAACAGGGGGGAGAAGGAGGGGATCTACCACTGAGGAGGAGCTCAGCACTTGAAGAGTTATGAACATGCCGCCCATCAAGGGTAGGACTGTGCTGTTGGACACAGTGACTGCAGCTAGTGAAATGATTAACCAAAATTACAAAATAAGGAAATTAAGGCACCAAAAAGCTGTGACCCACCCACTCAAACACATATGTGAAACTATAAATCAAACACTAACCGCCCAGCAAATTGGCAGCTGGCACTATAACGTTAGCTGCAGTGCCAGCTAAAAGCTTCCTTATATGTTTTGGGTTAACTTTGTTTCTTAAGGTCTTTGCCATAAGAGAAAATCCTTAAAAACATATGTACGTGCAGCTGAATTTGGGAGAACAAGAATAAAGAAACTCTAAGAGAGCAGCAACGCTGCCCCACCGTCTATCGGCTCCCACCGTTACCTTCCTGTAAAGCCCCGGTGAAGAAACTAAAGGGAATCGGGTTCAGCGTCTCTGCCAATCTGTCATTTCAACAGGAAGCACCTTCTGCCATGCAATAATAAATGTTTCTTGCTGGCAAATTCACTTTTTTACCACCTCTAGCGTCTCACTAGGACTGGCGGCAGACAACTTCAGAAAACCTTAAAGCCAGCCTTTTATAACATCTACATAGTGTCTCCTATTGTAGCAGCATTAAAAAGAAACCCGGCAAACCTTTAAAGTTCTCTCTTTTCCAGTGCCATTGGTGAACTTTAATGAGATCCGCGGTCCAAAAGGCGAGTTTTGTTCTGAATTTCCTACTGAATATATTGGCAAAACAACAGCTGTTGTACAGTGCTAAGGCTGTCTCCTACCCACCCCCTGCTTTGGCACCGCTCGCTTGGATGTGTTGATTCATACGTAGGAGAAGGGGAAAGCACTGGACCCACTGGCTGTAGAGCGTAGGAAGGAGGTGCGTCTGCCAACAAATCTCTAGACTTTGATCACTCCTACTTATTTGCCTCTGTCTCCCTCACCGCACTCATTTTGCCTACAGTCATCCCACCTTGGCAAGGATGTTTGCAAAAGCTCATAAGCCAAGCATAGTCAAGCCTAGTTAGTATAGAGATGGGAAACCTCCAAGGAAAACCTAGCTACTGCAGGAAGATATCCAGCTGGCATCCTGCTTTCTTTTTTAGCAAAAAAACAGTCACCCAGCATTGCGTGGTGGGTGAGGGGGCAAGAATTCAGTGGTGGAAAGCACTTTCCCCTTTCTTCTTTCAAGTTGAAGTCTCTCACTTAGCAATCACTGAAGGACCAGAAGAATTTATCTAGAACAGACTCATGAAGAAATACTCAGGTGACAATCTAACCTGATTCGCATTATATCTCCTCAAAATTATGCCTGTAAATCCAAAACATGCGCCCCCCTTTCCCATTTCAAACTATTGAATGGATTCAATTCTCTCTGTAAGAAGCTACAGCATTTTACCTCAAAGGGTTTTAGTATAAAAAGTTGTTCAAGCTCGCTAAAGGCTTTGGCATGAAATAACACACGTAATTCTTTTTGCATCTCACGTAGTCACTTGGACCCATCTAAAATGCAACATCCCACCACCTGATCAACAAAGGCTGCATTTTACGTAAGTGTAAAAAGTCATTGCCAGATGCCTGTAGAGTGAGACCCAGAGTGTCCTGGAGCAGTGTTACTCAACTGGTGGTCTATAAGACATCAGAAGGTAGTCCTTGAAATGTGTGGAAACACATACACATGTTCCTGAGCAGCTGGGAGTCAGCGCCCAGTTTGTGTTGGTGTCTAATTAATATGTTTGTAATTAGAGCAGAAAAATTATAATTTCACAAAATAATATTTAGTTTACGATGTGCTGCCTATCTCATCTATCACACCACTGCCACCACCGCCTTCCCTGCCCAACAGCTAAACAAGAGTGGGGTGCAACATTATCTATGGAGTTTATTTGTAATGGTTACATTAAAATTGGGAAGAATCACTGCTCTACAGAGGCATTCAGATGATGCTTCAGTAAAGGTTTCTGCTCCTCATTCATCCTGCCAGTATGAACATCTCCCATTTTATGGGATTTGCACCTCTGGGTTTCTGTTCTACCACCCACAGTCACTGTAATTTCCTATTACTTCAGCATCCGCCCACAGGATTTCCGAACAATATATTGGGCTCTTCAGGCACTATGACAATACTGATACATCATAATTACATTACTATACATTTGCATACCCACCCTGCCTTCTCCAGCAGCTCCTGAGCTGGGGCAGCAACGGATTTGAGCGTTATCAAGCGAGCGGCACTGCGACCAACTGAGGATGCTACTTTGGTCCTGGTGGTGCACAGGGGATGTGTGTAGAGACAAGCCCAGCACTGTTATCACCACATCCATTTTCATTTTAACCAGAGGGAGAAACAGTTCGTTTTCACCAAAGCGTGCCTCAGAAGCGCCCACTTCTTGATAGAAAGGAGTCTTTAATTTTGTTTTTGTCTAATCAAAACCACAAAACAGCTACATTTCACCCAATTTGCTCAACACCATGTGAAAGTGTTTGCAACTGTAAGCAAAACATTAAAAATATCATGAAGATTAGCAAGGGGAAGATGGGAATAGCCTGGCAGGATGGTGGCTGACAGCTGATGTTTATTAGGACTGGATGGAGCAGTAAGTTAACAAACCCTGCCACTTCAAAACAACCAAAACCAAACATGTCCCGAGGATCATAATCCAAATTGGGAAGGGGAGGGGGTGACAGAGCAGACAACCCCTCCCTGCGACTGCTCTGACAGCTTTTGCTTTGGGATATAGCAAATCTTAGCACACAATGTACCAGAGCCTCATTATTGAAAACATCACAGCTTGCTGGGCGTCCTAGTACATACAAAGTTTATAATAACTCTATATTCCTGAGGAGTTCTCAAAATTTTTGACTACAGGGATGGTATTACAGACCTATCGTCAATAAACTGCCTATTTAATATGCCAGGGCACCTAGGACAACCCAGTTCCCTTCAGCCTAATACAGAGAAATGCTAAGCCTGGGAATTATAATGATATTATCACTGTTGCTGTGTAGTAACAGGGGAAAATACTGACTTTCAGTGATCTCAGATTGTTAAAAATCTGAGAGTAATTAAAATTAATGTGGAAATTTCTGCTAGACTGCTTAAGAAATAAAGATGCTCCTTGCTTACACTGCTGACTGATGGTAAGTTAACATTTTGCTGAGGACTCCAGACCACAAGAAAAGGAGAAAAAAACCCCACAAAACTATTAAAGAAACAGCTCTTTTTTCTTTTTAAGTGGCATATGCAGAGCCTGTCATGGGTTGGCACACTCCCGTATGCAATATCATCTTTTAGAGGCTACAGTTTTCACTTGATCTTTTAAAAAAAGCTATAGCTAGAATCCCAGTCAGGGGGAAAACATTGATCATAACATGCAAAAATTAATAGAAACAGAACTTTTACTGAGTGATACTGCAAGGTTCTTTAAAAAATCTTTTTTGCTGGCAAATGCTGTTGGTTATAGCAAAATCTTCCCTTCTGAAGAAACTAAGAATAAAATTAGAGGCAATATATTAACTTAATCACCCCACATGACCCAGAAACACTAAAAAAAAAAAAAAAAAAAAAAGGTTTACCCCACAAAAATTATTTGATCCAGTTTTTAAATTTGGGCTAATTCATTTGGAAACAGTGACCTGTTTCTGCTTCCATCCAATCAAGGAAAAAAATTCCCAGTAGGGCAAGGGTTGAACCATTTTACTTTTAAGTTTATTTTTCCTTGTTGTATTTAATGTTCTAACCAGACGTCCTACAAAATAAACTACAACAAGCTTGTCTGGACATTTAATAAGGGCCAGATTCAGCAAACACCAGCTAGTAAATTTAGCATTTAATGGGTACAATTCGTTGGCCCTATTTTGTAAAAATAAGAAAGACACATATTCAGGGAAGGATATTACATGCAGAGACGTTTCAGGGAGATATTGCTAAACTGCACATCAATTTTCATCAATATGGTTTAGTTCTTGAATATGTTATCTTTATCGTGTAGAGACTTGCAGCATTTCAACTTAATAATTATTTTTGATTATTTCCAAATAGATGATTTCAATACACTTATTTTAGTATAGCATTTTCAAAATCTGAGAGAGTTCATCTGGAGTCGTTTTGACTTTTGGCTATAGAGGTCAAAGCAGGACATGGTAAAGACCCAAAGTACCCATTTTCCTTATGAATGTCATTAGAGTATTTTTGTACTTTATAATACTTAAAACAATTGGATCATTATAAGGATGCATTTCTTTGTTATTAGTAATATTAATCTATCTCCATTGGTCAAAAGAGCCAAGCTAACGAAGGTAAAAAGCACGTAGCTAGTATTAAGAGATGAGTCTTCAGTATTTTTGTTCCAGACCATGTGGAACGATGGCTTTACAACTGGCCATGAAAGCACCCAGCTAATGTGGCATTAAGGACCTGATCCCACTCCCAGTAAAGTCAGTGGAAAGACTTCAGCAGTGCAGTGCTTGGACCAAGCCAGTTATATGAAGTGAATGACTAATAAGAATAAAACACATAATGATTCACATTTAATAGGACTATTGTCAAAGTACAATGCAAGCAGGCATTTCAGATCCCTTGAATGTCTGTCAGTGCACGTCTTTTTGCCCAATTCTCTCTCTCTTTATGTCTTACTGCAAAGTAGGTGGCAAAGTAAGGGCACGAACCTGTCTCAAATCCCTGCTGATCTCCAGCAAATGACCAAACACACAGAGTTAAGGGTGATGTTCCTTCCTTAGCCCAAGCTGGGTTTTGCAGATCCTGGGGGGAGGAGTGAGGGAAACGTAGGAGTGTTGAACAGGTCCAGGACCAAAGGTCAGACCAAGGTGTTGTGGTCAAATGCTACTGTTCTGGTCAATACTTTGTACATATGCTGTCCCCACTGCTCATGATGCAGCCCTTCTAAGTCAATCCTTTAGTGTTGGGAACATGCAAAGGATGACAAAGTTTGCTCAAATCTGGGAAGACTGCAGAACCGGGCTGAAGAGGTACTGCTTCCTCATCTCTCTTGCTAGCAAACGTCTTTTCCTGTGTGAGTCTACATCACCCCAATCAAGATTACCGCTCCTTTGTGCCACAATATCTGGGCAAATGGTAGTAAAGCACAGCTTACACACACACTTAGATCCCAGGCCAAAAAAGACAAGTGCATTAAATGGAACTGCTGTAAGCACCAATATGTTTATCCACTTGCTTTACTAAGATCAGAGTTGCAAAAGAAATGGTAACGACCTTAAAAGGGACTTTCTGAATTCATTTAGGTATACTATCAAAGTGCAAGAAAAGAGAGTTTTTCATCACTTACCCTTGAAGGAAAAAAAGAGAAATAAGAAAAGGAAGAACGTAATCAAATGTATCACAATGGATATTTAACAAAGACACTCGGGGAATGACCACACATACTGTAACTTACTATAATGGCTTGATTTTTAAAATGTAACGTTGGCAATGCAATTGCTTTAACTGTCTCTAGTGATAGCAAACGCTTATAACCACTGCTTATATTATAGCAAGAGCCCTTTTAACATCTGAAAACAATAAATAGAGCTCTGAAAGGCAACCTATGCTTTCAGCTCTTTTTGATTTAACAACCCCAAACAGCACTCCAGTGAGTAATACTGGAATAGCCAAAATCTGACATTATCTCATGTTGTTGCCATTGTCTAAATGAATAGTATATGCTGAATGTTATAAAGAATATGAATGGTAACATACTGTATAAAATATTTATCTATGAAAGAAAAGGTAAAAGCCACATGATACACAAATGGGTAATGGTGATTTATATAATGCTCACTGAGTGTAAATGACCCCACTAAATCTCATTATCCTAAGTAGAGATATAAATTCCTAGGTGACAACTGAAATGTGGAAATAGAAGGAGCATTATAGATCTCCAGTCTCCAATTACTCTAGGCAAAGTATTAAAGATTTTTTTATTAAATGACAAAAGCACCAGAGAAAATAGCGAGTAATATGGTAGATAAAGACTTTATAATCTACTGCTTTGAACTTCTTCTCATATTAACAGGAAGTGAAATCTGGGTCTGAACTCCACATAATAAACTTGACTGTTCCCACTGACATCAGCTTGAATTTTGCTTCCAACCTTCATGGGAATGGACTAAGTGAAATAACACATGAAACAAATTACTCTAAATATGTACTTACCAATTTTTTTTTTAAATACGGTCTTTCTGAGGTGCTGAGAAGTAACTGCAGAATTACTGCTAAGACTCCTAACAGTGACAGTGACTCTTAAGGATGTATGCTCTCCTGCGTGAATGCGTGTACACAGATGAACAAATGAACAGCTAAAAATTTTAATATAAAGGTACACTGCTCACTCTCCCTAAACTCAGAGACAGATGAAACACCTAGAAGTTCAATGAAAATTAATGTGCTATCGCACCATATCCCTAAAACAGACTCAGGCAGGAATAATGTCCTACACAGACATCTTTCACATTAACAGTCCGGCTGCAGAGATGTAAAATGTCCTGTAAAAAGTTTCGTCCATTTTATTCAGCAGCAGTCACATAAAAATAGGATTTATCTTACTTGACTTCCATAACGAGAAAATTTGTCCAAACCTGTCACCTCAGCATCCTTTATAGTATACGCAAGGGACAGACACTTCCAGAGAGGGATTAATCCCACCTATTTCTGACATTTCTTTCATCCCATCATGCTTGGAAAATACACATTTGAAATGCAGAAAGCCACAAGATGTGCCCAGCTCTGCAGCAGAGGGAGGATGAAGTAGGAAGACTACTTTGGTCAGTTACTGCTTGCCTTCATTCGCAAGCACACGAGTTTGTACAGCCCTTCAGCGTTGTTGCCTAACCTGATTCATTTTGTATATTCCTGTAAGGATCAAAATTTCTCCTGAAGCTGACGACTTAAAAGAAAAGGGAAACATGTCTCTTTTTTAATAAAAAGATGATAACAGACATGGGGTTTGTGTTTCTTTCGTATAAATTATAGAGGAACAGCATCACTGGGTTTCAGTCTGTATTGAGCCCGACAAGCATCAGCGCCTCCCCTCCTCCCCCTCAAAATAAAGCAAGCAGTGATATTTTCATCTCAGTTCATATCACAAATGCGATCTGAATTTTATGTGGGGTAGAACAAATCCAGAAGAATTGCAGCAAGGCTGCAAGCACGTAAAAGCAGAGTGAGACCAAATTTTGTTTCCGTATAGGCAAGCGGGGGGTGTAATCAACTTCTGTATACCTGAGAAGTTAAAATACAAGAGACAGCTGTCTCACAGATGCACTCGGCAACCTCAACCCATATCCCGTGTGCCACTGAGTCAGTCTGTCAAGATCAGGATAAATACCCATAAGAAGGTTGCTTTCAACTGAAGTGCCCAACAAGCTCTTCCAGGTAGTTTTGAAACAGACACAAGAGTAATTCTTAAATTGAATTCCTTTCCTGGGTTAATTGCATTCTCCTGGATTAGCCTCCAGCAATCTGTATCTATACCACACAGAGTTTGCGAAATAATCAGCCAAACCCCCCATTTAACTTTCTGACTCTTATATAAACAAAGCCCTCTTCATTTAATCATGCGGATTGTTTAGGTTGAATTAGTCAAAACCGACGCAGAGGTTTATTCAGCTCTGGCAATAACTTATCAATTTGCGAAGAAGTTTGAGGGGAAAAAAGAGGGGGGCTGGGTATATAGATACCAGAGCTCTTCTCTCAACTCCAAAGGAAATTTGGGCTTGCAAAAGGGAGCAGAGATCCAGCTCCAAGCAGAGAGGTGAGTTGTACAGCACCAACTGCTCTGATGGGGGATGGCTCAACCTGAGCAGCTTTACCACCATTTCCTAAACCTGCAGCTCCACGGGGCTGGGCAGAGGTAGGGAGGCGGGCGCTGGCGGCCTGTGAGCTGGCTGTGAGTCAGGGCACCACCGTCTGTCGGGCGGCGAGGAGCGAGCGATGCTCCAGCCAGGGCTTGCACTCGGTTCTCAGAATATGATTTCAGGGACCTGCCAACTGGAGCTGGAGGCCAAGTCCCGCTCGGTTGACGCCCCATTAACTTGCAGACTTTCGCCTCCCTTATTCGATTCCCCCTCGAATCTCCTCCCTCAGGGGAGGCCTTAGGTACGAACGCTCCAGCCCGAGCAGATTTGAAGGGAAGGGCCACGACGGATTTGTCCCCTGCCGGCTCTTTTAGCAGCTCCCTCCCCAAAAGCACGCTGCCCTTGGCAAGGTCCCCACCATGACGGCACAACAGCAGATACAGGAGACGCCCGCTGCTTGAAGACATCCTTAAGTATCTCCAAAACACCAGTGGGGTCCCAGGGACAGGAACGCCCCTCTCTACCTCCACACTAACCTCACAGACATCCCAGAGCTCCAGCAAGGGGAAGGGGCAGACACGGGGCCGCCGAACCTCCCACCATCTGTGCATCCCCCAAAGGGAGAGTTAGCGACCAGGGAAAGGCAAGGGATGACCACGGTCTCTGTTTTTAATAAGGCAGAACTCTTGCTTAAGAGGAAATCGTTTTATGGACCATCTAGGCCTGGTCTTGAAACCTTGGCAACGCAGCATTATAGACCAACTTTCCTAACTTAAACCTTTTGCCAACAACAGAGATGTTTCCATGAAACAAAAGGAAAAAACACACCTCATGCATAGTTTAAAGTCACTTGTAAAGGGAACGTTTTTGGCTTCTCTCCCAGTTACTCAATATGTGAGCTCTACGACTTGATCAGAAAGAAAAAATAGGGGAAAAAAGGGCAATGTATTGCAGTTACATTCCTGCATTTGCCTTTTGGGGCTGTGAGAAAGAACAATTCATAATTGTTCCAAATAACTGTTGTCAAAATACTTTCCTTTTTTTGGCAATGTAGACATTAATTAATTACATCTGTGTGATTCGGGGGGATCTCTCACTTGCCTGTAATACCTCCGTTACTTAAACTAAGCATCGTCAGAAAGACATCAGGCCCTGTAATTTGCTTTCTATGCTAGTATTGTATATTTATTCAGTAGCTTTGCAAATAGACTTAAGCTCCCTTGTGTTGGAAATATTATTTGCATAATGCCTTATAAGGGAACAGTTTGAACTGATGGATGCAGAACTGTGTGAAGTTAAGAGACCCAGAGACCTCTGGTTGAAAACCAAATTAAACTGCTGGCGACATCTGCATAATTTTCCCCATTTCCCACCTTGTCAAACCTTTCATCTGAAAAAGCCTGACCCAGGCTAAATCCAAAAGTCACAAAGAACTCCCAAGTCCCAATCTCATGCTCTTCACTGAAAGGGCAACTAATGCAGTGTCCTCTTAGGGCAAAGGCCCATGGAGGGGCTGGCAGAGGGATGCAGCCTGTGCTCAGAAGGCACCAATGCCCTCCTTGTGCCCCTGGGAAAGACACCAGCAAAAAGGAAACTGGAATGAAATGTTTTTTAAGGGGCAGTGAACATCAGTTAGGGAGCAAGATCTGCTGCTCAAAGAGGTCAGAATTAATCTAAAATTAGGGTCAGTAGTCTAAAATTCACATCTAGATAATTTCTGCACAGGGCAAACCATCCCATGTCTTGGGGATGAATTACCTCCTGGAAGTGATTACAGTTTAGAGGAGGAGTTTAGTCCAGGCTGAACGAGACGGCTAATGCTAGGTGACAAGAGGCACACCTTTCACAGCTCAGCTGGCTTCAACCTTTAGACCCGGCAGTGACAAGTTCCATGTCCCAGTACCCCAAATTACACAGTCTGGAGGCCCGTGCATTTTAAGCAGCCATACATGCCATAAAATCTAACCTGAGGTTAGCCTGCACATGACCCGATTTGCTGCTGTGCCTTAGACTACCTGCAGGCTGACGTGCTTTAATGCTTCATGCAGCCAAAATGATACAGTAGCTTTTATTAATAAAGTCAATGCCAATTCATGACAAAAACTGTTGGAACTATTACCCATACTTAGCTGAATCCCCTGGGAAAATATCTGAACTGTTTTAGTAATTAACAACTCACCATAATGCAAAGTGATAACAAAGCCTCGGAAAGCTTGCATAGGAAATCACCCTTGAAATAAACTTCTGAGGAGGTATGTTTGTTGTTCAAAACACATTTTCCACAAATAAAATCAAAACAAACCCAGAAGTTCTGCGTGGGAGGGGAGGGGAAGGGAGGAGGAACATATCTGGCATTTACGCATTGAAAGCCCATCAAATAATGGATGAGGAATCAGAGCTGACATCATGGCACAACCAACAGTCTGGGACCTATTTGCATGTGGTTAGGAACCAAGTTCTCCTCTGCTGCTGATGTCATTTGACAAACTTGCATTAGTGATGCGGATTGGCAGGATTTCCTTTTTTTCCACATAATAAACACCCATGGCATACCGCAGGCCTAAGGGAACCTGGGCACGTCAGGAACACTGGGAGGATGCGAGGTATTTGGGAGCGGAACAATTCCCACTCCGGGGCTGCACGGGCACGGGCAGGGAGCGAGGGCACCCGCTGCCACCCTCCCCACGCACCCGCACGGCGACACACGGTTACAGAGCCAGCCTGTTCAGTAAGCAAACCCCACGGTTAGCATGCAAAAAAAAAAATAAACAGGGTGATTCCTCTTGCACCCCTCCAGGCAAAACAGCTCAAGCTGAGTGAAGGCGTGTAAAGCGACGAGGCACGTCGCGCAAAAGCTGGGGTATCCGCACACCCCTCTGCACCACACAGGAGCAACCCACGCCAATTTCAACTCACATTTGCTTTCCTATGCAAATACACGAAACAGCCTTTCAAGTAAAATATTCAGCTAAAAGCAGAATTGAAGTTTGCTGCGTTTCTTCTTTATTTATAGCTTTCTTTTATGCGCATGAACACAGCGTCTATACACATTTTTCCTAACATACACTAGAATTATACACTGAAAGCTTTAAAACATCCTGACTGTTTCGATTTCACTGTACTGTGACAAGGAAAAGCTATGTAATTAATCATGCTAATTCAAATGAGAATTACTTTTTGGTTGAACTAGTGTTTTTACAATTGCCTCCAGACTTCGTGCTTTTCATTAATACTATTAGTGCTGTGGAATTACTTACTTCTCATTTTATATACGCTTTTCTGTAAGTCAACTAACAAAACTAATTAGTAGCTGTGAAAGAGCATATTGATAGAATAAAAATATATAAAATAGTTCTGAGAATTCTCAGGCTGAACCCTATATATCACAGGGTTTTCCTTAGTACTCCAGGCCCTTTTCCCTAATATAAATAAACTTATGTAAAATTGAAGGGTTTTAAACTTGCCTTTAAGAGACCATACGCTTCCTGAACGAACCATTTTTAAATTACACATAAACACGTGTAATCAATCTTTACTACACAGCTAGGAATTTAGCATATGGTTGGGGGGTTAGGATTTTATTTTTTTAAAGCAGGCGCTTGGCACTTGTAGATGAAAATGTACAATTAGCAACAATAACCTGCTCTAAGGCAAAAAGCAAATTTTACAGTATCCCGCAATGGCAGCAGCACTGTAAAGAGTTAAATAATCCAACAGCAGCAGCCGTACCCAGTGAGGCCCAGGCAGAATTTGGATTAACGGCTTCACAAAAGCAGAGCAAAGGTGGGGAACAGTTTTTTGAGATTGTTTTTACTGTTTTGAGGATTATGGGGCAGAACTGCACCTGGAGCGAGTGGTCGAAAGAGCGCTGAAGTCAACCCGACAGTGACAATTTACGTTTGCCTTGGGAATACAAAACCATGTATGAGTTGTGAGAGCGGCTGAAGACGTCGAGCACATCACGTGTGACATCTCTGAGCTCTCCCTGCTTCTGTACCACTCGTGTGTGGCTCTTCCCAGACCCCGGGCTGCACAAACACATCCCTAGCAGGGCTCTGAGCTGCGGCAGGCAAAGCTGGGCAGAACAAGGTGAGAGTTCTCCAAGTATCCCCAAGACAAGCTGAGGAGGAGAAGTTCGCTGGGATTCATTCCCAGCTCGTCCTGGTTGCCTGGAGGTAGGCTGGGCAATGGAGACCTTTGCATCAGGGCTGGGAGAGCTGACCCTGCTCTGCTCTGTGAGCACAGAGACTGGCCAGTCCCTGTGTGCCTCCCATCTTTTGGCCTCACCCCCAGTTCCACTCTCTGGGGGCACCAGGGTCTCAGAGGATTTCATCTGGGCACCGCTGCATTCTTCACGCTCCGAGATCTCACCTGCAGCAGGTACCTGACCTGCTGGAGGGGGACGGGCAGGTTATGCAGCAACCAGGCACCTCTAAAAGACACCGTGTTCCTCAGCCACAGCCTAACACCCTCTCCCACCGCAGGATCGGTGTGTTTGGAGCACACCATCACACAACTCTGCTCCCCTCCTGCTCTCACAGCCTGCATGTTCCAGCCTGCTGTCACACAGCCTCACGCACCCCACGGCCAGGGGCTTGAGAGGTCTGCAGAAACACAGAAGCAATAATAAAAAGGGGGAAGCCAAAAGATGCAAGTACACGTGTTTAAAATAAGATTCCTCAAAGCTACCAGAGACGCATATAAAAATCCTACAGATCTTCATTTTTTGGAAGCTGCTATCATGCAGGTAGAAACAGATAGATGGTGCAGGAACATCACGGACCAAGACATAATCCTGCTCCAAATGACATTCACTGATCCTGTACTGGTGATTACACCCAGGACAGGCAGGCTTGCTTGGCTGGGACTGCTTGGTATACAAAAATAATTTAAATTGCCCTGGACAGATGCTGTTCCCAGTAAAACCAGTTTATCAATCTCCACCAGTCCTCCCAAAATGGGGTCCCTCCCCGAACTGCGCTTTGTAAATTTAGTTCTATATCCCTAATCCATTAGTTTCCTCAAATTTTCATTAGTTCAAGGGTAAAAAAAAAAAACAAAAAAACAAGACTGCAAAGAGGAGAAAAAGAACCTTCTTAAAAGTGAAATCAAAGCTGCGGGAACAGCAGTCAGAGCTGAATATCCCTGTTTATTTACAGAGCGGGTACAACACAGACAAGAGCAGTCTGAGCCCTCCCTGGCTACCTTGCCAGCTTGCTTTAACGCCGATTTAGGCGGACCACCCAGGCGAGGCTATCGCGGGCTCGGTGCCCACGCAGTCTTTTGGCCCCGCTTCTGAAGCTGCCAGCAAAGATGCCAATTAGGGCCGGCAGTGATTTGGACACCTGTCTGCTCCGAACCCGCATGAGACCACCAACTAACGCTTCACACGCGGGCTCCAAAGCAGCTATCGCTTTCCAGCTCCACTTCTGTGGGCTGGATTTGAACTACTGACCTGGAAGCAAAAGGCTCATTTATGCTCGGGCTGTGAGAGCCCAAATTCCTCCCTCTCCGCTTTCCCACTCTCAGCCTTTCCAAAGTGGGACAAAACCAGGACACAGGCATTTGGGAAAGAAGCAACAGCCACCAGAAAATACAATTAAAGTATAAAAAGACGGGCTTTAAAATGCACATTAAGACAAAGGGAGGTTTTGGTGGCAGCGAGGGTGATGGGGGAGGCAAGGGGATGCTGACAGGTGGCCAAGGGCAGGAGGAGGAGGAAGGAGAGGAAGGGGAAACAGAGCGCTCACTCCTTCCGGCAGCCCTGCAAGTTTCCTCTTGCTTCTGCCCCATAACCTTTCCTTTCCTAAAACAGAGTCAGATGCAAGTTACACCAAAGGACAGAACTGGAAAGAAGCACAAGCATTTACTCTTTTGTGTCGCATTTACTGTGTTCTCCCAAGAAAAGCAACTTGTGCTGCATGTCCAGCTTCCAGAGATTGAATGTGGCTATTTGAAGTGCTACCCAGACACTTGGGTTTTGCCCACATCTCTCCAGACACCCTTTTCCTTTTGCATGATCTTTACATAATTATGCTTTTTTATTTACTGGTTTCTGCTTTATTTCCCCCCATTTCCATGTAGTTTTTCATCCCATCATCACTCTCTCCATCACGCGGGTTTGTACCTCTCCCTCCTCCTCTCCTCATGCTGCCACAGTCCCAAGCTCCCAGCTGGGGCAAAGAAGCTGAGGAGAAGCACAGATGTTAGTGTGGCCAGACCAGGGCAGGCCAGGGGCAGCTCTCAGTGTGCCCTATGCAGCTCCAATGCTTATGAGTAAGTCAGATGTTGCAGGGGCAGGAAAAACAGAAATTATTTTGGTGCTTGGGGATGTGTGGAGCTGAGATAAAAGAGCCTCTGAGCTCCTGTTTCTACAGGGAGGACACACACGCTGTCCTGCCTGGCAACCCATGGTGAACAAAGCCTTGTCTTAGGTAACAAAAAAATGACTATTTTTTCCAGGAAAAGACTCTCCAGATCTCTCTGTCTGCCTCACCAGCTCCTACCTAGTTTTCCTGTGCTGGGCACAGACGAGGGTACCGAATGAGCCACAAAATCTTTCTAAAACTTTTACGATTTTACTTTGATAACATTTGTGGCTCAAGTCCCTGCCTGTTATTTGAGGAAAAAAAGAACAAAGCAAAAAAAAACCCATGCAAAAATGGGGGAATAAACCCTGGTGTTGGCTTGATCGGAAGCCTTTTGCAGCAGGAACATCGTACTGAGTGTCCTGCTTCCAGAACATCAGACTGTCCATCAGTCTGACCTCAAGGTTATCAGCAGCTGCCTGAGTGAAAGAGTTTGAGATACGAGATAGAAACAAGTTCCTCCAGTAAGTCTAGGTCAAGAAGAGCGGTGGGTTCACTGCCGCACGACGTGGCAAAGGCGATCAAGAGCAAGAAGGTATTTCTATTTCGGACAAATTTGTTGGGAACTCATGGAGCCGTGCTGGGAAGCCAAAGCAGCAAGAGGTGGCGTGGGATGAAAACAGAGCCCCTTTGGCTCCCGCGCTGGGTGGTGAGGCTGGGATGGAGAGTCTTGTTTGAAATAGCAGCTGCTCCAAGTCTACCCAGGTTTGTGAGTTTGGAGAGGCTTGTGGAAAAAGGGCGAGAAGGGCTTGCTCACTAAGGCAGGTTTTTCCAAGTTCTCAGAGCTCTAATTATGATGGTGGGTGAGGAGAGGCGATTTGCCAGTGTACCCTTGGCAACCTGTTTATGTGGCCTTTAAAGTTAATACAAGGAATAGGTAAAATATGAACTGACGTTGGGATTTAGCAAACCTCGCACTCCTTCGAGCGCCGCTTTGCTATGTCACCCTTCCACTGCCCAGCTCGCAGACGCGCGCGCCAGGATGTGCCATACGGTGTATTTGTAAGAGCTCCCACTAGGTACAAAGGTGACGCCAATAGGAAGCTATCAGTCTTTATGAAGTTGAGTCACTTCTTTTTAGAAGAATGAGAGGGGGGGAAAAGCCCTTTGATGGGCCAAACACCGCTCCCCCTGATGCTGGCATAAATCCTGAACATCAGTGAGTATTACAAAGGGACTGCTCAGGATTTACGCCACATAAGTCAGAGCAGAATGAGGCCTGATAACTGTTTATTTTTTTTGAACGAAGGCTTTAAAATAAACCATATGGATTTTCACTTATATTAGATGTGTAAAGCGGTCTCTGAAGAGCAGTTTGTAAGAGCAGAGGAAACCGTACACTGTGCATCAGACCATAGAGCAGAGCCAGGAATGCATCTAGAGCCCTGTGAGAGGCATTCAGCTCCGCAGGCAGTGCCCGCAGTGCCTCTGGCTCGGGCAAAAACGCTGTATTCCTTTAAGCCCAGGCTGGTGCACCATGAAGCAGAGAGGCTGTAGATTCAGCTGTGTTCTTACCTCACTTTCCCTTCTGCAGTGACCTCATCCCGTTACAATGCTACTATTCATGCAGATGGGGTGGAAGACTGCATACAAAAGTCTCATTTAGGCACATAAACATGAATATTTAGCCTGTTTGATTAGAAATGAAAGCCAAATACTTCTACTTTTTGCAATCTGGGAGAGACTTTTTTATTTTATAGTAATCCTGATTTTACAGGCTAGCACTGAAAAACAATATAATGAACCACATGTAATAATTTCTCTGATAACCATGTTAATATCCTTGTCCTCAGTGAACCCACAGAAGCTTCTTTTGCTTAAAATAGTAGCAAGAGAGGGCAAGAGGGCATACACAAACATGTGCCAGGAGAAGATAAAAGAGCAATTTTGAAAAAACAACTCTGATTCTGATTCTCAGCAAGTACAAACTGATGTTGCTGAAGTCAACACACCTCCACAGATACTAGATTTATTCCTTGCTGAAGCTCAAACCCCAAACTGCTGGTAATTTATATGCTATTTCACTAAGTGGTTATCACGTCCCTCTCTGTGATTCGCAGAATTTTTAACCGTGCATAACCATAGTGGTGAACTTTCCACCCTTGAACTTTCTGAAGCTCAGGGGATGAGTGCTTACTCACACCACTTGTATCAGTCACCTGGCTGGGGACCCTCAGGTGCCCCCAGTCCCATGGTGCCACCAGAGAGCCATCCAGAGAACCTAATGTTAGACTGTAATTAGCTCTTAACCTAAGTGCTCCATTAACTCTCTTAGGAGCTTTGGCTCCTGATTTAGACAAGTGTCTCAAATCGGACTGTGTAAATAAACCCTGGATAGTTTCCATAGCTAGACCTGACACTCCACCAATTTCTAATTAAGAAGATGAGCAATTAAATCATTTTGTACCCTACTTCTTCTGGTCAGCAGTTCTCAGCCATAGTCACTTCCCTGCCATTGATTCAGAAGAAGTCCATGGGGTACAGTCATTTGTGTTGATTGTATCTCATGTACTTGCACGTTACTACTACAGGGCTTAGGCAGTCTTACTGAATTCTGCTGCCCGTGGCTTTTGCTGTATCTCTTTCTAATAAAACACTTTCTATCACATGTTGCTCTGTATAAGCAATCACACAACACAGATGGTGGGAGCAAATTGCAGCAAAATTGGTCTATTTACTGAAATTGTGACACTTTTCACTGTTCCAGAGTAAGAGCACTCCAGTTTTGCATGGGCATCCAGTAACACTTAGAGTCTAAGTTCAAATAAACAGATCACAACTCACACACGTAGTACGTTCGCTGTGACAGCTATTCCTGTGTGGCCTAATCATAAACGTATTACAAGCAAAAGGAACCATTTAATTTGACTTGTGCAGTCCTAGGGGTTGTTCCCATCACTGATACATAATTTTCTTTGGCCCTCTTCAAGTGAGCTCTGATGCCTTTCTGTGTTCACCTCACATTGTTGCATGAACATGTCTTTGCAAAAATTCCCATTCTCTCAGCCACGTTTCTGCCTGTAGCTGGGACTGCTCTCAAGTTTCTTCATTCCCCTTTGAAAGTTTCCTTGTTTTACATCCTTCTTTGATGGTCTTTTACTGTCATCCTCCCCAGCTCGTTAATAAAAATAGAGGAGTGAGTTGAATTTCTGTCCTGTGAGCAGGTTGGGAAGGGACAGAACCATCTACCACAACTCAGGAACTGAGCTCTGTCAACGCTTTAGGCGTTGCTGGCCAACACTGGCCAGGGAATCAGCAAAATATTTCGCCGCTCCTCCCTGCTCTCCATCCACGGTAATCTTTTACACCCTTCCTAACCACAGTCTTGCATCCCTAGACGGCCCCATCAACATCTGGAACCTACCCCATCCTTTGCAGCCAAATCCCAATCTATCTGCTGAACTGCCTCAGGTTCATGAGAACATTGCCCCTATCAAGACATCAAGATAAGAAAAATTATATGACCAAGATAGTGGTTAGCTCCCAAATGGGACCTTACGTCCATGGAGACTAGCACCCAAAGCAGATTGACGCTGCCAATGGCTTAACACCAATATAAAATATCCTGGGAAAATTATCTCCTATGATTCACCTGCTAAATTACAGCTCTTTTATCTTGTGCTTCCTGCATTTGCAGTTTTCCCACTTACTGTCAAGGAGGGACAGGGTTATGATGAGAAAGGGGAACAGCAGACTTGGACTCTGCAAAAGAAATCTGAGAGAAGATTTTTGCTATAAATTTGCTAGCCAGTTAATTAAACACATCTTTACAGGGATCCAAGTAGCTATTAATCTCAAACCAATGATGTTTAGAATTTTGCAAGCAATTTGCTTTGATAATTTACACAGACTCCTTCAGCTCTCTTGCTGAAGCAAATCCACCAGTAGCATTTATGAATACATGTTTCTGGATGGATTCTAGATCACTCTTACTACCGAGCAGTGAAAAGCATCACAATTTCTGTAAATAGTCCCAATTTTGCTGCGATTTGCTCCCACCAGCTGTGTTGTGTGACTGCTCGTACATAGCAACACTTAATAATAACTCTTCTATAATAAAGAGATGGAGTCCCAAAAACCTCTTCTTCCTTTCACGTTTGTCAGCATATGCTGAGGTGCTGAGGGACACCTAACCAAGCGGCGTGCGTTGCAAACCAGCTCTCCTCCTTCACTGGCTAGTGGGAAACATTCACTGGGTCCCTACACACATTTTGGCATCTGGTAAAAGTTTAAGAATTCCTCATCTTCCACCTGGAGAATCATCTTTCAAATCGAGATGAACTCTCAAAAGATGACAACTCTGACCCAAAAAGCATTTCAAATGCTGCACTTGCAGAAAACTGATTGCTGCAAGATTCCACTGTGATGATTAAGTGAATGTTTGGGAAGACCCTGAAAACTGCAGAAATGAAAAATTTGGTGTTGTTGTTCCATGTAAATTCATCCCTGACAGATTAGCTTTTACCCAGTGGCACTTTCAATTACATGCCTCAAATAAGGTTTTAATTTAGATTCAATAAGACAGTTATTGCATGCTAATTAAATACTAATGGATTATTAAAAACATATTTTTTGCAGGTTTAACAATCCCATAGTAAGCACATCTATCTAAACCTGAATACACATGGTTTTAATCAGTCCTTGGAATTAAGTTAAAACATAATTGCTGAAAGTTAAAGTATGTGATTGGACTCAAGAAGACAATTACAGTATGTCTATTAGAGAAACATGGATTTGATGGAAGAATGAATAGGCAATAATTACATTTATCTGCTAAATAACGGTATTGATTTGAAAGTATTCATATGTCATACATATTAACTGCATTTAAATAAAAAAGTATTTAGATGAATAAATACATTGCATTAAGCAGACATACGCAGAACTGGTCAGTAAGTTGCGTTTCTTTTAAAAAAAATTTTTGACTGAAAGATATTTCATTATTCTTAGACGCAGATTTTTGCTTAGAAGTAGTATAGTGCACTTTTTATATAGTGTCTGTTAACAAAAATATATCTGTATCACTTGCCAAGAATGATGTCACATTTTTAGTCTTTGGCCAATTCCTTAGCCAATTGGAGCCTACTTCTGAAGCATGTAAAACTATTTATCTTTCAAAAAATCTGGCAATCTCATCGAACACTTCTACACATATTGATGTATTAGGTACCCCTAGCAACCCAGTAAACAGAAAATAATCTGGAGGATTATCTTAACTAATAAGATAATTTAGTAATTACAGGTATATTTTAATTACCATTGGTAAAGACATCCTTAAAAAAATTGATTGTTTAATGACCAACCACAACCACCCAGACCACAGAAATCGCAGTACCAGGCTGCCCCACTGAGCTCCTTGCCATGCCTGAGTCCATGCCAAGAGGATACGGGCATCAGAAGAAGCCCTCATTATGATACCTTTAATTAGCACTCGGAACTGTGGAACAACAGTTAACTGAAGCAAACTATACAGACTGAAACCATTACCAGCTTTTTAGGATACTCTTACATTTCTCAGCACTATTGACACAAGCCCGCAACTATAAAGCAATCAAGCCAATCTTTCTGCAACGCGGGGATTACCAGTGTTTGTTAATCTATTCATACTTTCTGCTCTTGGCAGATCCCTCTCAAAATCTTTCGCAGAACGATCGGCTTGGGAAGGGAATAATATCCCTTTAGTTGCACCAGCGCAGAAGTGGAAACGAGGATTTTCACAGCAGGAACCCCCCGTTAAATACCTTGGCGCAAGGGATGCCAACATAGCCGTCAAAACCTTAATCACATCAGAAAGGAAAATTAATTAGGTGGTCTCACTGCATACGCCAGTTGTGAGCACTTTAAAGCTGCTCTCTGGTTCTGTGCTACAGCGAGACAACCACTGGAAAAAAAAAAAAGAAAAAAAGAAAAAAAAAAAAAAAAAAAAGGTAGATGATTCTGCCCCATACCAGATGTTTCAGAGGACTGCAGTGCACATTTAATTCAGTTTTGCAATTCATTACTATTTACTCAAAATGTTGCTCTTGATGTTCCCTAGAACTAAGAGTAACTCCTAAAAAAAAAAAAAAGGTGTCGCAAGCCAGACGAGAGGTACCTTGGCAGGCTGTGTGGGTGAGCCTGCATCGCTCCTGACAGCTCTACAATTATTAGATGCTATCATCCCCCTGCATTCACTAGTACATGCAAACTTTTAAAACAAACAAGCAAATCAACCACACAATGAAGTAATGGGCTGTTTTGCATCTCTCCTGGCATGGATACAACATCATTCATCTGATAGCCACACTACTGAAACCAAAGCGCAGAAAACTCAAAGTCAAACAAATGAAAATGCACAGACTTATTCTTGTACTCACTCTCCCAGACAGCGCAGGAAAGGAGAGACAGTATAGAACATTTGCAGCGGTATCTATGGGATGACAAGCACTTAAAACCATTCCACAGCACAAGCTCAGAGCTTGCGCTTCTGCCAAGTTTCAATGACATGCTTCAGTAACACAAATTGCTTACTGTTGGGCTTCATTTAACCATCCTGTTTCTAGCAGTTCTCTGAACTATGGATTCTTCTCCCCGAGAACACAAAAGCCCAAGGTATGAGTTCATTGCTAAAGAACGAAAGCATCTCAGCAGCCCAGGCTGCCTGGTGATTTGCTGAGCTCCTCTGCGCCAGTTGAGAGTTTTCTTCTAATTTAACTGTTAAGGTTTAAGCTAAAAAGAATCCACTCAGTGAAGCACTCTGTCTGTGCAAGCACGATGCTAACCCAAGCCAGGAACAACTCTCCAATAAGATTTTTTTTTTGTTTGTTTAATTGAGGAAAGGTAGTGCTGCTAAAATACTACAGTGTTTGCAGTAAAGACTGAGGTTATTTGGGTTTTGTAGAAATGCTGTGGTTTGGTCTCACCTTTAGGAGAGATGTAACTAAAGAACCTTTTTTTTTTTTTTTTTTTTTTT
>NW_015090803.1:9427855-9463292 GCF_001431845.1 Calidris pugnax
TTTGGGTTTTGTAGAAATGCTGTGGTTTGGTCTCACCTTTAGGAGAGATGTAACTAAAAAACCTTTTTTTTTTTTTTTTTGCTTTTTATGAATCACTAGACAGGCAACAGGCTTTTTCCCACAGAAAGCCACATTTGCCTCAGTGCTCCAAAGCAATCTTGACTCTATTGCTGACTAATTATTACTGTTAAGCAAATGTTTTTCTAATGTTTATATCTGATGCCATCAGACAAACTGTAATTTGTGACCAGCCTTTGTATTTGGTAACAGCCTAACGTGGCAGAGTCAGAATCCATTCATTAGCTCTGGCAGGCAGCTCCAGCCTCCTGTGCAAGGAGCAAAGATTAATGCGGACATTGTACTTGGGGTGGCCCTCATACTGCGAACCCCATGGTTTCAGCTTCATTTACAAATCCAGAAATCTTTTTTTCTTTGCTCAGGAGCAAAGCAATTAGTGAATCAACACAGAGATATTAGTAAAGAAACTTAACCATAAAGACATCCCTGATTTTTACATTCTTTACACGTAAACTAGTATATTCGCCCTATTTAGCTTATATTATATGCCACTAGCTGTTCTCTGCCCCCAAAAATGCACCCGGACAAATTTTTGATTGGAATGTGACTGATGGGGGTGGGAAAGGAAATGTTCCAAATTAGTAATGAGAATAATACCTAAATGTGAAATAGCAGCATATTCCCAGAAAACAGCTCAGAACTGATGAAAATCAAGTATATCCCTTGCTTTGTCTTCTTCAAAATAGGCAGCCTTGCAGTAAAATGTACTACTCTCTCATATGATTCCAGTTTGCACTTTGTGTTGTTAGCTAACAATTTATTTCTGGCTTTTTGAGGTGGTTTAATTTATGTTATCCTAAATATTTGTTGCCGATTGCAAATTGATCTTTTGACACTGAAGCTCATGCTGATAGGGAAAAGTAATTTAATTGGGTAATTTAAGATTTGATTCCCCAAACTACTTGAGCATCTGCTTAATTAGATGCTGAAATCACACCATGAAAAAGCACAAAGACTTATAGTCTAACTGTGAGCTGGGATGTTTATTGTTGGGGTTCTCTATGTTTTAATTTCACTCAGTCTCTGCCATCTATTAACCAGACACAATATATAAACAGAAGTAAAAAATATCTAAATTGAACTGTAAATAAAACACACAATTATTCTGAATTAAAGTTGCAAGAAAAAAGACAGACATTCTGAGAATACTATGCTTAAACTATCCATGCCTTTTGAATGTATTCATTTAGCTTAAAAGCTAAACAGAGATAGCGTATCTCTTGCTGAGTTCATCAATGACACCAGACAGACTATCCAACATGTCTTCAATAGCATCTTCTTTTACTGAAACAAATGGAATGAAGAAAAAGAAGACATTCAACTCCACTCCTCCTTCTATACAGAAAATACGTATTCTCAAAATGCACATAATTTGGGTGGAAACTGTCAGGAAATTATGAGTTTGTCCATAATTTTTAAAATTATGTGTTTGTTCATAATTCCTTTAAGTGCAGAATTGACAGGAGTTACACTAGTGTAATAAATTTACTTTTTCTCGTCTTTCTTCAAAGCAAAAGAAGTTAAATTCCAGTCACAGTTATGGCCTCAGGGAATCTAGGGTTTCACTAACACAATAGCAGTGAGTTTATACAGTCCAAGACACCCCAGGAAAGCCATGAATAAATGTCAAAATATCCCATTTCTCTACTGCATATGTTTCTCTCTCTCATAGTAGCTTTATTTCAAATAAACTTCATTTACAGGTTCCCATTCCTTTGAACTCACTTTGCATCACTGGAAGTGTATTTGTAAAGTCTAGAGTCCTCTCTGGTTGTCCTCCAGCATGCACACTTCCAACAGCCCCTGCCCCTCCACATTAAGACACCCCCCATCCTAAACAGCCTCCTCCGAGGGTGGAGACTCTTTCCATTGCTCAGGGCAGAATTAATGTGTTCGGGAGGCCAAAAAAACCCACACACCTTAGTCCTATCCAAGAATAATGCCTAAAGAAGTAATAGCTGCATCCCCCGTGGCCACATGAGATGACATCACAGGTCCTTCAGACCCAGAGCTGCTGGTTCCCCTGGGCCCTGCCAATTCAGAGGTCTTCCTGACTTGAACATGCAAGTGATTTCTGCCCTCCAAACATCACAAAAAAGCATTAATCATGATCTCATGGTACACACAAGGAAGAGAAAGATATAGAAGGTGCCAAATGATTCTTTTAAGTGCTTTTGCTTTTTCCAAGTATGTTGAAGGCAAGACATTTCTTCCGTGCCTACTTCTCCACTGTTCTTTTAGCAATCACCAAGACTATAGATATACATATACATACACAGTATTGTAGATTGAAAGGTAAGAGGACTAATCTAAATGCATCAGAAGCCAAGAAAGCTGAGCTTTTAAGCTGATGAGGTGTCAAAGCCTGCTCAGCGTTTACATGCTGTCAGAGCAAAGCACAGAGGATGGACCTGCTCAGGAGCAGAGACGGAGCAAAATTAATCTGGGAGGACCACAAGTCCAGTGAAGTTTATAGAAAGGCTTTGTGCATGCCACAGTCCATCAATAATATACCTTTTGTTAGATGTAATAAAGTCTTGGCAAAGACAGGTGATGACTCAGGAATCACAAACAAAAATAGTCTCTGAAAAAGTAAGCAAAACAACTCCAGCCTGTTTCAAGTTGAAAAGAAATATTAACCAAAATCAAAAGCAACATCTGGCAACTAGTCACCCCATCTCCCCAGTTTTAACTTTGACCATGCTCCATCAGTGTTCAGAGACAGCTTTAGCAAAATCCAAAGGCCATCAAAGACAGATAGTCCAGATCTCCCACCCTCAGACAGCTCACGGATCATTTCTCCCCTAAGGAAGCTTCTGAATATAGAGCAGAAACACCCTCTACGAAATTTCCAGAATGGAAACCAAAATATTTCTCTGAGGATATTTTTCCTCTGCTCTTGGGCTGGTAACCTGATGTGCACCTTCTCGCTTGAACTTTCTTCTCCGGGCACTGGCACAGGATGCTGACCCTGCAGAGGGTCTTGGAGCAGCCAGGGGTGACTGCCTCACCTCTGAAGACAATTCAGGCAAATCTGATTTATTTTGCCTTTTAAGCAGACCATGAACATGGACCTAAGAAGCTACCACATCTCAGCTGAGGGAACAGATTAGGCCATTCAAGCCTCCATCCTAAGAGCGTGTCTGACTGTGCCTTGAGAGCTCCACCGTGCCACACGGGTGAGCACTGACAACTCTGCGGGTGCTGTTAGGAGCTGACACAGCAGGCGTTAGCCTCTCCTGTGCTGTTGAGTCTCATGCTGCAGAAGGGTGGGGAGATGGCAGGCAACATGGAAAGCAGTGGTCAGCGTTGGGCGTTCTTCATCTCCTAAGCGTTGCTGATGCATGGTATTGCAAGCAAGGTAAAACATGTGAAGTCAAAGGACACCGTTTCTGTATGTTCTGGATGGGGCTTTTACAGTTACCCTAACTGAAAGTGTGGCTTTTCATATTCATTTGAAGAAAACAATACTACTAATAACTTAAGTCATCAACAAGTATTAGGGTATTAATATATCACAGTGACATGTCTCAGTAAAGCTTTGGAGACAGAGAGGGAAATACCAGTGGAGGACAGTCAGGCTTTATAGTGATGGTGTCCCTAGGCCAAATCCATCCTTCACAAAACCGTGCTGACACCATTAAAGACACCCCAAGGATGAATTAGACTCATTACATCTTACATTACATAATGAGATCTGTATAGGGGAATTTCTTACAGTCTTACTGCTACAGCTTCTAGTGTTAAATAGGATTTGTACATCCCTAACTTAAAATGAAGTTTCCAAAGTATTTTAAGGCATACATCACCTAGACACGTAAAACTAATTTATGAAACAGGTTTCCAAAACATACATGATTCGGTCTTTGGCCCAGGCTGTTTCACAGCATCGCTATGGGCTGTAGTCCCACTCGGGACAAGACTGCACCTCCCAGCTGGAAGAAGTGAGCCCTAAGAGATGAAAACATAAAAAGCTGATGCTACTTTGTGATGCCCAGAGAACTAAAAGCAAGTACCATCCCCATGGCCAACAATAAAATGAGCCATTCACAGAACAAAATACTCTTCCCAGCAAAGCCATCTGAAGCCATCGTCTATTAGGTACCAGAGAAATAAAATGCAAGACACAGGACTTGATCTTCCCACTATGGGTTAAACCTGGGTAAAACTAGGTACACCCAATGAACCTGAAGGAGGAGGTGAAGTAAGGTTCCTGTATGGTTGCAAGCTTTGTGCTGCTTTCGAGCCTCCAGAATAGAGCTCAGCTTGACATTGCGAAGCTTTGTAGAGGTTGGTCATTCTCTCAAACTTGACACAGTCATAAATCCAAGGCACTGTGCAGCCAGGCACAGAGTTGTTTTTTTTCCCAGGATGAGAACACATCTGAAACAACACGCTCAGACAGTATGGTATTATTTACTTACAGCTGAGCTTAGGAGATTGGGTAGCAGCCTCAGAAATTATCCCAATTATTTGAAATTGCAGTATAGTGTAAGAATTCTGTCAGGAGAGAGAAGTGCAAGAGGCAGAGCAGTGGGAAAAATTAAGATGGCTTTTTTTTTTAATAAAGCAAAACGAACCAAGGCAAGTATTCAAAAATAAGTTACTAAAAACCATTTTATAAACTAGCTTTAAAATCTCTTAATAGCATTAGCTTACCTTCTGTTGTGTCTGAAGAAATATATATGAACCAATAATGTTCTCATGAGATTTCATTACTGAAAAGGCTCATTAGAAAAGGCATTAAAATACTAATTACCTCATAAACTATTTAGTTGTGTACCCACTGGGATAGTACTTACGAGTGCTCAAGCTCTTCATAGATCCAGCTAATCAATTAATGCTCATTACAACCAGAAAGAGTATGCAGACTGCAGCATGCAGGAGAAATAAATAAGTCAGAGGTTAGCAAAGAAAGTGACTTGGCTGTAATCGAGCCTTCCTTTGTAACACAACTGTTGTCTGCTACGATTTAATTTTAATCAGCCTTTTTGGTACTTCTGGTAATGTGACTCTTCTCGTCTCAAGAATCTCAGCTATTGTTATTGCTGCTTGAAGTACATAATTTATTATGGGAGATACATCAAATGCCACGTGGAGATTCAAGAGGACAGGTAGAGTGTTCACTGATCCCGTACTAACGTTACGTACCGGGTGTGTAAATGAAGAGGAGAGGGGCTTGGGGGTGTGTCTCGTGTGGTTTTCTCCTTCAAAGAAGAAGAGCAGCCACAGAGACACAGATGCACTGCCAGCTTTCCTGCATTCCTGCATGTGCTCCCCAGAAAGCAAAGCCCAACACTAGTGCCTACCCTCCACCAAGGCTCAGGAGATGTCTGCCTGTGAGAACTGGTCTCTTGTGGTGTTTTACAAACACTGGGGGGAAAGGGGTCTTGCTTTACACCTCACAGAGGGGTCACATACACTCCTTTTCTTCAGGAGCACCAGGACTATGGACCCTCTCTCCCCACTGCTGCCCAGTATCGCCACTGGGAGCACCCAAAGCCTGCATGGAGCCCGATGGAGTCCTCTCCTTGCCTTTTGCTGAGGCTCCTGCAGGGAGGCTCCTGGCATATCTGCTGTCACCATTAGGCTTGCATGGACATTGGCCCATCACTTATGATGCTAACATCCCACTAAGAAACAAAGGACGGAGATCGACCTGCAGGCAACCCACAACTTCAGGCAAATGCCATTTCCCAGCCACGTGCACATCATGATTTCTCCTGTCCTGTAACAGCCAGGAGGCTGGCAGTGTGTTTCTGAAAGACAGACACTTCAGGAAATGCAGCGCTCAGCACAACCTACAGCATCTCTGGTTAAAGACATCCAGGAGTTAATCCTGGTTGCTTATCATCTTTCACACATGCAACTCAAGAGAGCTTCATTTCTGCTCGAGACCTTAAAAAGTCTCTGCAGCAAGATCTTCCGTACTCCCAAGAAATTCATGTTCGTGGTCTCTGTTGTTTTCACTGTGGAGAGGACAAACCAAAGACAGGAACTAGTAAAGTGAGAAACTCTTCAGCTACTTCAACCAGCTGGTCATTGCCCAGGTTGAAGCCCTGGTCACTGCTAGGTCAGAGGCCCTAGGGCTAGCCTAGTTCCTCTTCAAGAGGAAAGCACATGCTGAATGGGTACTACAAGTCACAGCTATGTTACGCAGATTTTTGTGAGCAGTATTCAAATAGCGTCATATATACCAGTTTTACTAAGACTAGTATAAACACATCTTGAATTTTAAGTGTAGAACAAAGGGAAGTTTTATGTTCTAAAATCTTTAGAATGGGATCAAGCAGCCTTGTTTTCTGAAATTAAGGACTTGGGTACCCTTGGACAGTCCCAGTAACCACAAATTTCACCAAGGACAATTCATTCCTATTTTAATTCTCAGCAGTGATGCATTTCTCTACCAGTTTTCACATAAACCCTAGACTACCTCTGGGAACTCTTTATTCAACTAGTTCAAACATTGTTTGGATCAAGTTTCCAATCAAACTAATCCACCACTAACATCAATTAGAAGACTGACAGGTCTCTGCAAATTGATGTAGCAGAACAAATCTTCCATTCTTCATGCAAGTGGTAGTCATCCTAAATGATGTAAGTGATTTTTGGATAATATGGGTGGATTTTCAGTTATTTATTGTTCTTCAACATTCTGAAATATATTCAGGAGAAATGGTTTCTTAACAAAAGGTAAGGCAATGCACAAATAGATGGACAAATTTGGCCAAATAAACATAGATAAGATTATGCTTGCACATAAAAGTGCATAGAATAAAGAAGAAAAAAAAAAAAACGCAAACACAAAAATCACAGAAAAGAAAAAAAATACACACATGCCCACATGCACAAACACACACACCTGCAGACATTTGACCGACAAAGCTGGAGCTCTTCAGACTGTTAGCTATTGCTATCATCTACCACTGCCTCTCGTTTAAATGAAGTATTCAGTCAAGATTTTGTACGCATCCAGATATTAATGTTCTGGCAGGATTTTTTAATTTAAGAGGATTCCTAGAAGATGAAGTTAGAGCAATATCTGTTACAAAACCCCCAATACATAGTTTTCTGTGACACACACACTGCACACCAACACCAGCCTTCAGAGCAGCTGTACGTGTCCCTCAGATGGAAAGCAGATCAGGACTTCACCCACCCTTATACTGGGTATCTCCTGCCTGTTATTTTGGCAGCCAAACAAAGTTCACGCTTAACCTCGTGCTAAAGAGCTTCTGTTAACAGTTGGGGAACACAGTCCATCCTCTTTACATATATTTCTCCTGAACCACAAGCAGCACATAAAGCAGACTCTAGTCAGATCCAGTAATGATGCTAGGTATTTTGGGAAGAAAAAAAAAAAAAAAAAATCAAAAAGTTGGCACAGTAAGGCAAATGTCATACTTTGGTGTATAGTGGTGTTCTGTCAGAAGCCAGACATATTAAAAATATTTACATAATTTAAAATAATTTGTACAGGTCTAGTAAAGTCTATTTTGGGCTTTGGGCTTTAATAAAAGTTTAAACATTTGCTAGATCCCATTGGACTTCATGTGTAACCTTGGCATTTGAGGGCAGTATTGAGGATATGCCATTACTAAACTTTTCATATTAGCATGAGTGTGAACTGAAATACCATAATAAAAATATAACAATATTTCTTGCGACTTGAAAACAGCCCTGGACTTTATATGTATTTCCAGATGGGAAACTAAAAATGTACTCTATGTTTGCATATGTATACTCAGAGGTGGCTTTTAGTCTAATTTAAACATTCCAGAATAATGTGTCCTAAATATAACAACATGAATCATCCATCAGTTTCAAAGAAATATCTGGCAATTTCTTGTTATGAATCATTAGGGACAGGTACCAATACCTGTCACTGACTGATATAGGAGAGTCAAAAACTCCTGATGATTGCCTGGTGTGATGACTCAATTATAAAAAAATCTTCTGATATTGTTTTGGTGCTCAGGGTAAATAATTTATCTTTAACTGTTATGTAATGAACACCTATAAGAAGGGGAAATATTAAGTCAGAAAAAGTTCAGATATAAGACGTTGGAAGAGTTGGCAAAACACCAGTGTGCAAAAAGAAGCAGCAAATACGTACTGTATTCTAAATAAAAGAATAACACTAAAATCAAAAGCCAAAACCAACAAAATGCTTACCTGGCAGTATCAAACTGCGGAAGGGCCAGAGCTTGCCTAAAGGAAAATTTTGAGATTCAGAAGTATAAACTAGGTCCTCAGTTGATGCAAAAACCACACAGTTCCTTTGAAGTCAAAGAATTTATACAGGTTTACAGCAGCTGAGGATCAGGGCTAGATTTTACAAGGGATCTTTGACTATACCAAAAACGTTGCTTCTGATTTTTTAAAGGGAGAGGAGAGAGGAGTTGTAATGAAAAGATGGCTTTTTGTTTTAAATCATTTCCAGTAGGCTGAAAAACAAAGCTACAGGAATCCTGTTTGCTGGTTTTCTATTTTATAAATGCTTTTTTTTTTACAACATAATTTTAAGACCAAGCTTTCATGAATGAAAATGTAATATAATGAAGATAACAATCCTAAAGTACTTCCACACTGATATTGTTACTAAATGAAGATTTTGATAGTATCTTAAAATAAGATTTTTAGAACACTTTTTCAATTTGAGTCAGTTTCAGTGTGACTTTAATACGTAAAATAGGAGAAAAACCAGCACATCCATGACTGGAAGAGAGAGGTTTTGCATAAATTAAATTATATTCCTAAAAGACTGACAGTCTTCTAGTCAAATCTTTAAAGTTCATCTTTAGCTGGTCAAAGTCCAAGCTCCCCATGCCTCTGCAATACTAATAGGAAATTATTCCAGTTCATCAAGTATTTTCCTGTCTTCGTTGTAACATAAGTCACCTAAAATGGAGTAAGCTACCTAAAGCAGAGTAACTTGGCGGTGCCCACACTGCCAGAGAAATGGCAATCAATCCTCACACCCATGAGCAGTAAGCTGTGAGCAAAAGACCGCGCTGGTCCCCTGGAGCGGGGTGGGGGGCATCTGGTAAGGTGGGCTATGCAGTAATTGTACTGCAAGGAGGATACAGAGTGCAGAGGACACGACCAACTACACTATATCCCATGCAGTCTCACTGTAGAGCACATTTGGAAGGATTACCCATAGCATTTCATACGTTAAAATCTCAGATAAACATTACTGGCCAGCAATTTGCTAGTAAAAACCGCAAGCGGAGCAAAGTTTGCTGCGTAAGTGTTTCCAGGGTGGGAGACCCAGCCTGTCCCAGTTTTTAAATTACCTCCTTGATAACTCTCCGAACATAAATAAGAGAAGTCGCACTAATGAACATCTGGAAGACAGTATATAACCCTCCCACTGCTGAAAAGTGTCACCGGCCATATCTGACAGAAGAAACAACAAATGCTGTGAGCATTTCCTCGGGCTGAACACAGCTTGTAGCAGTATTTCAAATATGCCTGTGATCTTAGAAGGAGCTCTACAGGGGTATTCGTTAGTCCTGGTTTGGATATGGTTGACATTATGTGAAAGTAAGTGCTCTCCGGAGATTTCAGTGAAAGCCACGATGCCAGGGAAGCTGATCTCACAAGGCTTCCATCATCTCAGATGACAGAAGTCTCAGAAGATCAGTTAATTTTTGTCATTCTGAGCCAAAATCTCATCAGTGGAGTTCAGGAAATTTCAGGGGCATTAAATCCAAACACAAACCGTCACCTTTATTTGGATTTGAATCTTAAATACGAGCCTGCCCCCCTGTAAGCTTGAGGAGTGCAGAGTCTCCCCATTCTTTCACTAGTCCTGAAAAGACACTATATTTCAACAATTATATTGCTGTCACCAATATTAATAATTAATATTAACTTGACAAAAATACATACACATAAATTCTACTCAGACAGAAGTTGTGTTTTCTAGAAGTTACAGCAAGAAATTCTTCTGTGCTTGTTTCAGCTCTTCCACTGACAAATTGTGTGGCCTCTAGTGAGTCACTGCACTTCTCTCTCTCAGTTCAACAGTCTAAAATTATTTATCTCACAGGAACACTATCATAATTAATAAACTGCTTCATTAACTACTGCATAGTTTTTAGAAAATGCTTTTTAAGCCTGTCCATAAAGAAGAGATTTATTGCCATGAGAATTTTGCTTCCAACTCTTGTGTCCTTGGTGGTTAAAATATGGAGCTGGCAAAGTGTGTACCACCACCCCCTCCACCCCAAAGCCCACCGCTTGTCATCAGAGGCACTGGTACATCCCAAGCAAACGCTGGGCTTCACATGCAATGGCCTGAAGTGCAAAACAACTTCCATTATTCATCTTGGAAATCTTGGAAAGTGAAAGCTGTACAAATTCCAAGGAAAAGACTGAAACATATCTATGCGAAGCAGAACTTCCCTGTAACACAACCTTGTTTTTATTTTTATAATTTCCTTTTCCCTGGGTTCACTACCGTAAGGACTTGCTTTCACTTGCACCAGCTCCCACTGACACACAGCTTTACACAAACAAAATCTTTTCTGGAAGGGGCAGTTCGGCAGCAAACAAGTCACCCTCATGTATACAGACGCATCTGACTTAAAGTTTCAAAACCTTACAACATACAAAAGGCAGCAGTTCATGTGTTGGGCTAGATGATAGCTACGGCAAGCAAATATTAGGATTGTATTTCAATTATTGCTATGGTTACAAAATCAGGGTGGACACTGGAGAGAAAAGGAGAAAGAGAAACAAATCTACAAAATCCTCTGAGGAAAGAGAGGGTGGTGGAGAAACAGAGGGAAAGAGAAAGGGTGAGGGCTGGTGGGTGGGGGAGAAAGAGAGGTCATTTTAACACCCAGCTGAATAAAGTCAAACAAAATAATAAAAATCCAAGTTCTTCTAGGGAAATAATGCTGATAAGATCACCGCAGGATAAAGTGACACAAAGAAAGAAAAATGCAAGGAATTGTTACAACTTGTGTCTGCAACAAGCGACGCAATTTGTATGCACCCGGGAGAAGCGAGATCAAATATTCAACACGTATTGGCAGCAGCTACGAGTAACCGAACCGCCTCGCTCCTCCGCTGCGCTTATTGGGCCACTGACAGCTCAAGAAAAATTAGTTCCTACCCAGTCTAGTTCATAATCCAGCATTTAGGCATGACGGGTACAAGGTCCCGTTTCAGTAAACAAAACAAAATATGATTAGCTTCACCCATCACGATAATACCTTAATCCACGGCAAGGCATACTGTCTGCAGGCAAAGCTACTGCCCGGGGAGGGGTTTAAAGTGTAGATGGGGACCACACTGAAAGGTTGGCTTTGAGAACTTTAAAACACAAGTGCAAATGTAACAGGAGATACAGTTTCAGAACAGTGAGTTTTGTCAACAGTTGCAGAAGCACTGTGTTTTTTAACTATTTAACAGTCCCTTTCTTGAAAACATGTCTCAGTTACCGATACAGGAAATTTTGTCACAACTCTTTTTTTTTTTTTTCATATTGGAAAGCTTTGCACTTTATTTTTTTTTCCTTACGCTGCTTTCACTGCTTTATTGTGAAGGGCAAGATGAGCAATTGCTGTTGAAAGCTCTGCAGAGATGCGACATTTTTCTTTCTGCTCAGTAGTCCCGAATCTGTGCGAAGAAAAGCCCCCTGGCCCTGAAGCAATGCATGTTGCTCTACTAAAGTGATTCCTTTCCCGGACAGCTTGATAGGAAAACACAGACTTCAAACCTTTTATTATATTTAACAAAATACCTTCAGTCATTAAGTGTTCAGTAGCTAAACCTAGAGATAAACCTAGTGGCTCTGATCCTGCCCGGGCTGCCTACGCCAGCCTACTGCCTGAACTGAGTATGGAAACCTCGCAGACCTGGTCCTGGAGCTGGTACCCAGTGGGATGTCCTTCCCAAGGCCACCAGCTGTCCCAGGATGCCACTGCCGTTAGGGCATCCAACAGCTGCTACAAGGGCTGAGCCAAGTACCAAACTGGGGCTGGGGGTAAGAGCTTACTCCAGCGGTTTCTCCTCTCCCTGCACCATCACAGCTCACGGGCACAGAAACACACATTATTTGTACAACAAGCAGCAGCAGCAGCCTCCATCCAAATGCAGACCCCAGTCTGCATCCGAGGAAAGGCAGCCACCTCTGCCAGCTGAGCCATCCCTGCTTAGTTGTTTCTGCAGAAAGCGAGCTGTGCCCGTTGGACAGCCCAGGTCCCCACGGCCAGTCCTGCCTCTCCACTGGGACAGAGAGCTGAGAGACGCTTGGACTGGGATTTTCACAGCCACCAGTAGGATCTGGACCCTTAGCTCTCATTAAGTTGAATAAAAATTAATGCTGATGACAACTGGCTAACCACAATTTCTTTCACCTCTCCTCCTCCTCTGCCAAAGCTGTCCAGCATTCTTAGGTAAATTATGAGGTTCAGTTAATATGGATATTTTACCATTATAATTAGGAAAGTGCTCATTACTGGTTTATTACTTTTCTTTTCTGGTTATGTTTTCACTCTTACATCTGATAGGCACTTTCAAATTAATTTTCTTCTTATTACTGTTCAACCTAGTAATGCGTACAAGGCAAAAACAATAGCCCACAAACTTGCATACTTCTGATATGGAAATACATTTTTTTCTTTTTCAAAGAAGCATACACATTCTGTGAGGAAGGCAGGCACAGCCAAACTACACATATTATATTTTATTTAAATTTTATAAAACTATGTATCCAGCAAGAGGCAGATGGAGAGGGTAAAAGAAAAAAAATAACAGGTCAAATTGAAAACTGTATTTTTAAGTTCAATTTTTTTCATTTCCAGTCTGCTTTTTATACCTCCTTTCAAGGCTCATAAATCTCTACAGGTAAAGTTCAATGCCTTGCAAAATTCAGATAGAGAGGCATCAGCTCCACTGAAAAGACCTGCCCTCCCGCAGCCTTCCAGCAGTCCGGTGCACACTATTTATCTTTCACTCTGGTAATCCACACGCTATTGCACTTCCGAGTTATAAAACCTGGAATACCCTGAAACTGCAAACCAAACTGTATGTAAGCAGTATATTAAGGCGAAGGCACCGCCAACAATTCCGAGTGCATAATATTCTCAAACTACTGAACCACATGTTAATATGCTACACGTGCTATTCTGCATATTTTTACCATGTACACTTAGAGCTATATGTTTCCTCCACTTTCCAATGCAATATATTTTAATACAAAATCAATGTGTGTTTTTGGTGGGCAGCAGAAAGGTTTTATCCACTCAGCTCTGAATCTAAGAAGAAAGCAGTATTGATTTAGATGTTCACTCATTCATTTTCCAGGACAGTTTTAAAGCATTAGGTGATAACCTAATTGAGAGGCACACTGTAAGGGAAACTGAGATTGTTGTGATAAATTAAATTAGCTCCGGGTTGTCATCTATAAGACTTTAATATTTGAAGGAACATTCTCCCAAAAAAATTCAACCAGGAAATGAGCATCTTGGGTGGCAGAGTGTGGCTTTTTGTAAATGCCAGGTAATACAAGCTGATTAAAATGCATTATATAAGTAAATTGCTTATTATAGAAACACAACATTAATGAAACACATGTTCTATATGTGTCTTTAGATGTGCTTGCATATCAGACAATGTATGTAATTACCAGACTGCTTCCATTTACTGCTACAAACCAATTGTGAACCAGTCAAGAGTGTGAATCCTTTGCCATCTATCTGCTTTCTCTAGCATCACACAGCATTCATACTGATGTTATTTATTCATATTTATTTTACAGAAGCAAATCAAGTCAAATAGCATTACAACTGCTGCATACCAAATCGTGCCTGCCTTGCTCAGGTAGACGCTTTTCTGAGGCCAGAAAGATTTGGTCTCACATCTGGGTCCCACTTCTAGAGGAGCCTGACCTCCATTCTCTCATGTAGGCACAAAGACAATGCTGATCCATCTGCCATGGATTTGGACCCCCCCAAAGGCCCCCAAACTTCTCCAGCTCCTGCAGTCATTAGCTGCAAGCAGCTTAGATGACTCTGCCTAACGTTCAACACATATTCTTTGCAGAGAGGGGCCAGCCAAAGAGAACCTAAACAGCATTGGGTACACCAGCAGCAATAGCATTAGCAGAATCCAGGGAAATCTGAAATTCCTTACTAATGCAGGACACAACTGGTAAGGTACTAAGCACCCTCGTTTTCAACTTTTTTTAAAAAGTCACTGGAGTATGTGAAGTCTCATGCTTTGAGCATGAAGCAAAGTGAAACAGTTAACAATAAGAACGAACGTGCCTGTAATACAGATGATTCAGAATTAAAATTCATGAACTTACATGTAAGAAATAATTTTGCTCTGAATATTTCCTACATTTTTTCCACTTTTGTTCATGCAGGGTATTGTTAATAGATTTGTATCCTTCAAAGCAGTGACTAAACGAAGAGGCTTTTTTACATTATGTGTGTGCTCAAAAAGAAACAAAGTATAAAACTAGGATACAGAATACAAATAAAACCCCCGCATTTGAAAAGAAGAAAGGTCCTGGAGCTCTGAAGTATGCTTCTTACTTTTAAGAGTTAATGTGTGTAGATTTTTTCCACCTCTGGAAGAGTGACAGAAAGCCCCTGAGAAGCGAAAGCCCTGCTTGTTCACTATACTGTGTTTTGGAACCGACAGCAATTTCTGTCTGAAAGAACCGTGCCTTCGTATGTTACGTTTAGGGACAAAACCTGCTTATCCAGATTAAAAAATAATTTGTATTGATGTATAGTTTCAGCTATTAAAGCACAGAAGTCTCACCATATGCACCAATAATTTAATCTTGTTCTTAAGTAGCCTCACACTTCCAGTAAAAAAAAGGCAGGGGGTGCAGGGGTAGAGTAAACTACAGAACCTTTAGTCCCCAAAACAGATGCCAGTTTTAGATTTATTCAGCCAAGGAGTATTTAGCTTGGCTCAGCTATGCTCGTGTTGAAAAAACACATGCCTATTCCAAAAAGTTTTTAACAAGCTCTGCTGCAGATGCTGTTGCCATTTGGCATGTCACCGTCACTGTGTGGTACAGAAGAGAGAGAACTCTTGACCACAGGTTTTCCTTGGCTGGGGGAGCCAGCGTTTTTTGGCTATCGCTCTTCTTCTGGCCAACTGGCTGCATGTTTACGGAGTGTGGTTTTAGACGGGGTGTTAACAGAGGTTGGGTTAACAGCCTAACCCAGACCAACAGTGAGGCGAAGGCATGACCTAGCCAATCTAAGAAAACAGAGAGAATAAGCTCGTATATATCGTTGCTCTTAACCCAGAGTCTCTTGCATGCACCATACCTATACACAAGAAGATATTTTTCTTTGCCTCAGGACAGATGACAACAACTTTAAAAGCTGTACCAGTCATGCAAAGTAGAAATATATAAAAACATGTGGTTGCTTAATCTTTGTCGGCTTGATTTCATTCTCTCACGTATGACAATTTTACCTTGGCGAAATGCCACTGAAAGAAGTTCAATGAAGTTACTCCTGTTTTCCACTATGATGAGGTATCTTGTGAGGATACAAAACTTACAGAGTTAAACTGCAGACTTCTGTCCTCGCATTTCCACTAGCCAGCAAATGGCAGTTCTGAAGCTGAAAAAGCCTAAGTGTTTCTACACTACTGAACTCAGTTCCAGGGATATTAGTGTGTCCATGAGAGTGCATATAAAGTTGGGAAAAACTTACAAATGCCACTTGTAGTTTAGTTTAGCTACATTAATACTATACCAGTACATATCCCTGAGAAGTTTTGACCTTTTAAGACATACAACAAATTTAAAAAACACTGTGACATTTTACTCATATAAATAAATTCTTATTGTTCAAATTCTGACTCTTCTTTGTGACGGCAACACCTTTGTTGCACTCAAGCAAAAGAAAATATCCTAGTTTTATATACATTGCTTGGTCTGCTTTTATAACACTGCCATTACCCTGACACGCCAAAACCCAAGACTATGTACACTCCCTCCATATCAGACATTTTTTACTTCTCTCTGTATTAATTGACAATTTTCTTTAAGCCAAGTTGTGGAGCACAGACACCACCAGAGAACCAGCCAGACTATTTGCTTAAATTCTACTAATCTGCACAAAAATCTTATTTAATACAGTATGGATCAGACAGACCACCCTTCACTTCAGTTCCCTCTCACCGAGAGTTCATACAGGAACATCTTGAAAGTTCAGAGACACAAAGGCAATTTACTGCAGCGTATTAAAAAAAAAAAAAAGAGTATAACGTATGACTAAGAATGAAGTAAGCAGTGTCTGGCTACATCCCCCACTGTCTGGGTAACCAGTATGCAATATAAGAGCGATATAAGAAAACAAAATAATTTTAAAAATTTTTTTTCTTTTTACCATTTTGGCTTCTGAATGCATTGGAGGGACTTGAGGTGAAGCACATGGATTATTGAGGTTCGGCCCCTGCATCCCCATGATGTTGGAGTTCATAGACATTTGTCGCTCCATCTTTTAAAAGAAAAGGAAAAAAAAAAAAGGTTTTAAATCATCTGGAGACATTTGCAAGAATTTACGCTCAGTTTCTATTGAAATGGACTCAGCTTCAAGTCACGACTGGAAAAATAACAATCTGTGTCGTGAATTGCATGTGTGTATGCACACAGGCATGTGTTTCATCAGAATCGGCCCTGAAAACTCACAGCCAATTATAAAGAAAAGAGATCTTTACTAAACAAATGTAGCAGCCACCCAGGTTTGCGCTTTTTTGTAATGATTTTCTCCTTTTCAGTATAACAACACTCGCACTTAAGTGGTTTTAAAAGCATCACTGTATAAAGTTGTGGCTTCCCCTGTCAGTGCAGCCCAACTTAGCTTGTTAAAAACATAAATAAAAATCTACAATCTCAAGTATATGGAAAATGAGTTGGCTCTTTTTTCCTTCACTCAGGCTGCTCAGCTGAGAAGAGTTTTCCATATGTCTTGTAAGGGGAGCTTTCATGTACTGCTGAGATAGCAAAAAACAAAGCATAACTCCTCCTGGCTATTCAGAGCCCTTTCTGCAAGCTAATCTCACTAGGCTGGGAGGGGGGGGATACAATTTTCAAACAAAGCCTAATGGCAGTAAGGGCTGGATAAAATAATTTCCTGGAGTGTCTTCCCCAGAAAGAGACAAGTCCTGTTACACTGCTCGTCATTGCTGGGGTGATAAATAGGGTTATGCTGTTGCTTTCAGCTGGAGCTCAGCATCCTGCCTTGCTTTGGGCCAGTCCCCTGAATCCTTGGCTTATACAAGAAAGAAGACCTGTTGGATCCTCCTGAGCTCTTCCAAGCAGGGGTGCTATTTTTTATGCCCTGAGCTGAGGCAGGTGCTGGGCCTGGGAGAGAGAGGACAACATCCCACTGCCCACTGACAGGGAGAAGCTGCCTGCACCAGGGCCCCTCATACTCTCCATGGGACAGGAGCAGTTCCCACCATCTCCTCCACAGCCCTTTCAGGAGGGCTGTGGGGCAGAAGCTGTGGCCGGGGCAGCCAGAGCTAATAGGGTCTGTCTCTCCTCCATGCTCACGTCTCCGGGGCTCTCAGCTGGAGCACACCTGCTTGTCTGCAAGCAGAGCTGCCCAAAGGGCTCCCCAGCAGCAACCCAAAGCCCCTGAGCTGACACTGAAGCAGGATGTTTGCTCCATTTCAGGTTCCTCGGGAAACACGCCAGAAAAAAAACTGCCCACAGTGACATGTAATATTTTTTTTGTTGAACTTCCTGGTCAATATTCCAGGAAAGCCTTATTGATAAGTTATTAACTAATAACTTATTAATGCCTGCTCAAATAGCAGCCAAACCTCAGTCATTGTAGCCCTGTGAAACATCCCCCTAGCTCCAGCAGAGCCAGAACAAGCTGTGCTGTCTTCCCTCACATGGTCAATCACTCTCAGGTTGTCTCCCAAACATCATGCAATGAAACACAAACTTCTCCTTTCCCAATCCCCTGTTTCCCATGCCATCCTTACTTACCTCCACTCCTTATCTACTTTATATTGAAAAGATTGTTCAAAATCAACTGCAAATTGCACCCCATTTGTCCCAGAACATTGGGAATACTTCCAACTCTGCAGAAATGAGTGGAAGATGAGCAGTGATCATGACCAGATTCTAATTAAGGGCAAGTTACCAGGCTGTAAAAAAAGTAAGTCACATTTGTTTCTCGTTAGCTGATTATCTCCCACAAACAAGAGGATTACTTAGAGTTCACTGGCATAACTTAGGTACATGGCTTTTCCAGTTTTGTCTGACTTGAGAAAAATCTTTTTGTTCCAGATACTGATCTCACCTACATGACCAACTGTGAGAACCAGAAATTGTAGTCTCATGTAAACTGTTTCTAATCACTCTCACACTAATTAACAGCCCATTAAGTGCACCAGAAACACTCTTGTGCAAGATCATGCAGTCAAAAAGGTCCAGCTTCCTTAACTCATTACACTTTGATTTTGTAGAAAATCCAGCAGACTTTCTCCCTTCCCCCCCACCAAAAAAAAAAAAAAACAAAAAAACAAAAACACCCAAAAAACTAACCCCCTCTCGCAAAAAAGCAAACAAAATACCCACCTAACCATTGCCACAATATCACCATTACTGGCTCAATTCAGGGTGCTAAGGGCTCTGGAGCAGGAGCTCTCAGTTTTACCAACACTTGGGATGTTGATATATAACAAAACCATGGTTTTATTACACATTGTGGCAACAACCAAAAAAATATGCCACAAGTTCAGAATGCCATTCTTAACCTACTGGTGCATACTTCAAAGCAGAGTTGGTACTGCTAGCAGCAGTTGCATGTCTAGGCAGGAAAAGTCAGCTTTTATGGGAAAAAAAAAAAAACAAAAAAAAAACCAAACCAAACAAAAAACAAACCAAAAAACTTACAGGCATGAGTACAGCAGAAGATCCAGGCATGGTAGGGTTGGGCAGGGTGCCAGGCATAGAGGCAGGCATAGGCTGTCTTTGTCGGTTGTGTAGGTGCAGTAGTGAAGACAGAGAACCTGGGACAGGCCTAGGAGAAAAGGAAAGAAAGCCGTCATGGGCTACGGAGACCAAAACAAGCCTTACCGTGCCAGCTTTGCTAGGCACAGGCAACTCTAGACAAGCAGGCACAGATAAGCCAATCCAGCATTTGCCCTCTCCTGCATAAATCAGTAGAACAGAAAGTTTTCAAGAAACAGATGAATCACCTTCCCTCCACTGTTTACCAGCTAGAGCACCAGTATGGTTCATTCAATAGAATGTGAATGGAAACGTAACGGCCAGTCTCACTCTGTGCATCTCAGCATCTCACAGGGGCCAGCAAAAGATTTCTACAAAGCAGGAAAATTTCCTGGCATGCCACATCAGCCCAGTGCTGTAAATTCAGCCCTCGGAAACAAAAGTAGCTGGATGACAGTTTTCCAAACTATGACAGAAAATCAAACACTCTTAAATTAATTTTTAGATTTTATCACCTGTAAGTAAACTACTCTAAAATGCGTATTTCATCTCACTCTTGATATTCTCTCCTGCAAAACTCTACCAAGGCTTTGTTCCAAAGTGAGGTTTCTGATTCTACTCGTTAGCATGTCACCAGGACACAAAATGGGGGAAAAAAAAAGGAAAGAAAATTACCAAAATTACATTCAGATTAAGGAGCTTGTAAAGGCAAAAATTACGGACTATAAAAACACAGAATGAGTTATTTTGGCAAAAGGAGCTCAAAAGATTTAGAAGGATTTTTCTAAGTACAGCACAGGGAAAAGACTGCATGTGAGAAAGCAGGCCCACTCACGAAGACGAACAATCATAAAATTAATGGATTAAACAAAGCTGGGACTGCTCTTTGAAAATAGCCTTTAAGAACGTGGTCTTGGGAGTTAGTTAAATTCATCAGATGCTTGCTGCTTTTTTTTTTTTTTTAGTTTTGAAGAAGGTATGAGTTCCTTGAAGTTTGGGGTAAATATAACTTGTTAACTTTTCAAAAAGCATGAAAATAAGGAAGTTTTCACATAAAGTGCCTCAACAAACATTGTTAGTACAAGTTAGGACATTAAATTCTCACAAAGCAGGATGCTCTGCAGTACAGTACGCAGTTTACACTGTTTGTTAAGTAGGAGAGATACCCCTAAAGGTATGAGAAGGACCGGAGAGAAGGGGACATAGTCCAGGTGCTTGAAGAGCCTCTTTGGGGGGGAGCATGGAAAGAGTCTAAAAACCTTTGGAGACTCTAAACATCAGGGTTGATATTCAGCTTTGGCAGAAGCATCCTTTGCTTCAGTGACGAATCCACAGCTAGCCATGAAAGCCTCAAAATTGTGCTGGGCTGGTCAGGGAAGCAGAGTCATAACCTCAGAGCTGCAAGGGGGAAGACAGGCGCTTCTCCCACTTGGTCTGAACTGTGTCACCCCAAATGATGGGGCTTTACTTCTTGCCCCTCCAATTGTAAGGATACTGGCAATCATGAGTGCATACACCCCGCTTCTAACTTTAGCTGTCACTTCCATTTGTCTGACATCAAGCTCACAAAGGCTGTGAGCAATGGGATTCACAGACACCCCATACAGAGGACATCCCATCCAGGCTCCCAAAGCAGAGGTGCCGGTTTCATGGCAACATCAGCTTCTTCTGACCTACAAGTTTCAATCTCTTTTGCCCAGATCTCAAACCACCTAATCCCCTCTTCCCTAAAACTCCCCAGTATTTCCCATACCTGGACTTTCAGTCCTTCAACCCTCTTCTCTTCAAGCCCATTCCACCCAAAAGCATTTTCATCCCAACAAATGCCACCTCAAGGTCCTTGCATGCCCGCTCCTTCGTTCCCAGACACCCCTGCTCCTTCCACCCCTCTGCCCTCAGCTGCCCTCTCTTTAGCAGCTGCACATAACTGAACCCATCCTTTTGTCTTGGTTCTCCATGGAGAGAAAAAGCCTGTGTTTTGAAAGATGTTTTAAAAATCCTCCCAGACACATACAGTACTTATTCAGAAGGGGAAAAAAAAGCCAACAAAACAACAACAAATGTATCTCAGATACAGACAAGAAACTCTTCCTATGCCTCCCTGGTTATCTGCTGATAGAGAAATATGATGTACTTTACATCTTCATACCCCCCTCAAAGAAATTCAGGACAATATCTCCCAAATGTCTGGTGTAACCCTGTGAGAGGGCACAAGAAGCATTACGCAGGAGCACGAGTCAGCTTCTGGGACTGGGGACTCTACAATCAGCTCAGCCCAAGGCTAAGCCTGGGGAGCTGTGGAGGTGGTGGAACTGGAATGGATGTAGTACAGGAAAAATGAGCTCAGAAAATATACTTACAGTACACAGCCCCTGACCCATCCTACTCTCCACTTAAAACACAGCTGCTCCATATACCAGCGCTCATTCACACAGGAAGACTTATGAATCATTAGGACAGGGTCAAAATAGCAGAAAAAAGCAGATTCAGTAATCCTTTGAAAAGAAAAAATGAGGAGATAACAAGCTGAATGTGAGGAGAACCATCTCATTTTGGTTTTCAGAGGCTGTGGTGACCCCCATAAGCAGAGTCTACTCCCACCGGCCCATCCTCACCGCAACTATAGCCCTGCAGAGAGCAGACAACAAACTCAAACAGGTCTTCTCTATCTCGTACTTTAAAGCCCATGCCACAGCCACCAGACAGAGAGGCTGAGACACCCACACTGGAGGGGCTGAGGAGTAGAACAGAGTGTGCTGCAGCCCCTGCTGGGGTGGCACCCTGGGTTTACCCCAAGGAGAGCAGGCAGGGAGGAGCAGGCAGGAAAGGAGAAAGCACCGGTGCACTCTCATGCCTATCCTGGGACGAGATTGAGGTGGGCATCCACCCACCCACAGGAGCTCTGGAGCCCTCTGGCTCCACCAGCTTAGACACAGCCTACGGGAATGGGGCTGGTTAACAGGAGCAATGCATTCAATAAAACTATCACTTGAGTTTTCCGTGGGACTAAAGTAAAACAAGTACCATGACAACAGCCTCCCACCCCCGCCCCTCTATTCATTCTGAGACTGTCCCACATACAGACCCTTTATACAATTCACCAGTTTCATAATAACCTTAGGTGTTAGGCTGTTTGACAGAAACTTATTTTGGCCTGACCTATGCAATTTGTGCAAGTGATTCTCAAGGGACTGCACGGTTTGAGTTTTGCTTATATGTTCCAGAGCCAAAAAAACTTCCAAAATTGCTTTAATGAGTGTGGGAATATGGGACTTGGGCAAAAGGGAATTATTGGTATTTATTAAAATGGCAAAGAAGCTTCCTTGCTGTCCCCAGTTTCACCTTTAATGCTGCTTCGCTTTGGGGGTCTGCATATGCTTTACACTTAGCCAGAGGAAAAAAATCCTTAGTACTTCAGGTATTTTTCCTTGCTACACTCCTGCTAGTCTGTTCCCAAGTGTGTTTTTGCAAAGAGGTGAAGAGCAGTCAGAGAAACCTTGTGCTTCAAGGTTGACCCTCTTTGTCGAAAAGTCTACACCGCTCCTGCCACCAATAAAAGTGCTACATAATGGACACCAGATTCCACTCCCCAGCGGGGAAGCTGACATTGGCCAGTACTCATGGATACTTCTATTGCTTCCACATTGAATGCAGGTCATCGATTAGCACGTGCTCGTGCGCACTCGCTCGCACAGAGCTCGGGGAACGTGTATGGCACAGAACCACAGCAGGCTGAGATACGCAATTTGCCTAAGACATTTCTTCTCCTTCCAAGGACAACACAATCTCTTTTGTTGTTGCTTTCTATCCTGCAGCAAAGAAAGTCAATGAGAGTTTGTAATTGTTATTTTTAATGTTGGACACGTTGACTCTGCACCTCTCTTTGTAAATGCTGAGGAGGTGCTGCCTGCAGCCTGTCAGTCAATATTGCTGACCGAGGGATTTTAATTCCTTGGCACCTGTGTTGCTAAATAAAATGGGGTTATTGGGCAAACAGCCCACAAATAAAGGACAGATAAGATAGAGAACTGGCAAGTGCTCAACCTTCCTGAAAATTTGGCCATCCGTGGGGTTTTTCCCAAATTTGAGAATTTTCAGTGTGTTCCAGCAGGAGTCTGCTGTTGGACACGATGGAGTCTCAGTCAGCATTCATACGCTATCTCTTTGGGCGTACGTGGCCTGGATGGATAGCGTTACGGTGGCTTAGTCAAATAGGGCCTGTTAGCCAAGCTGCTGGAACTGACCACGTTGGCTGCCCTCCCTCTGGACGGCCGCGCTAACTCCGTGAGTCATCCTCACTAACATTTAAACAGATGGGCGGTACCCCGCTAAGCCACGGTGACTCGATCATGTTCCATCATATGACTCTACCCAATGATTAAAGATAACTCCACTAATGTAAGCAAATATCTATGCTATATACTTCACTATGTGCCTTCTTGATTAATACCAAATATTCTGTCTGCTATGATGCAACACCTATCTGACCCAGTTTTCTAGACTGTCCGATGACTAAACACTACATTTGTATATTAAAAGACCAGGCTTCCCTTAACTTGTATTCTTCAACGACAGTTTCTGCAGATGACAATTTGTTGCTGAGGTCTCATGAGATTAGGTTTATACTGACCTAGACCATTCAGGGCTATGTGCAGAAGGACTGGTGCTATTTAAAGTATCACTGCAGTATGTTTTCTATTATGGTAAAGCACTGCGGGTCAGTGGGTCTTACCATGACCTCTCTCCTGCTCCTTGCTCTCCTGTATGTAGCATTCATGCAAGGTCAGCACGAATACCTACACCACAACCTAGTTTGTTCTACTTCAGTTAGTGCTGGTGTGGAAAAAGTAAAGCTGTAAGTATATGGAGTTGCACTAGAGCAAAGGAACTCATCTCTTGACTTTCTGTGGCCTCCAGACCCAGCCAGCTCACACAGGAGTAGCCCACAGGTGGCTGGTTGTGCTGGGGCAATTTGCCATGTTGGGTCAGCACTGGCTCAGGGATTTCTGCACCACACTCCAGTTACGCAATGCAGACTTGCCCAGACGTTCATCATTTTTTTATATATATATGTATGTATATATATGTATGTACATATATATATATTTATTACAACAGTGCCTAGAAGCTGTGATTTAGAAACTGTAGCTGAGGTTGTGCTCCAAAAAGCTTATAGACCAAGGACAAAATGAGGGAGAGTGAGGAGAAGCAATAAGGAGACATGGGTGAATAAGGCAGCAATGATACCATTACAATCAATGCAATGAGGAGCAACCAATGAATACCAGTAGCCTGGATCTTTTCAAGGTATTTTGGTACGTACATGTGGTTTGGGTGGCTTTCAGTCCAAAGCACCCAAGCAGCCTACCATGCTGAGAATGAGCACAGCTGGCTATGGTCTACCCTCTGAATGTCTCGTGGACAACCAGGTATTGTCATAACTAAACTTTTAATTGCTAAAAAGTAAGTTCATTGGAGCATGTGGTTCTGCAGACCAGCTGCAAACCGCTTCCACGGCAGCTACTGAGGCCAGAGCATCTGACCCAAGTGCTCTCCTTGGCCTTCAATATTTGAAAAGTTCAGTTGGAGGGTAAAAAGGTAGAGGGGATGTTTTGCCCTGAGAAGAGTGTACTGACTGGAGCGGCTGCCTCACTTACTGCTGGTCTCCTGTTGTTCCATCCACAGTGTCATTATTTAAGCCTATCAACTCAGCTATAGCTTTCCTCATTTGCGGCCATTACTTGAGGTGCTCCCTCCCCCGCAAAAGTAGGGCAGTTCTGTCTAGTTTCAATTTATTCATTTGTCATTCAGAGGAGGAAAGAAAAAACAAACACAAAGGAAAGCACCAACAAAGCATCAGACAAGTACTTGGAATACCTCGCATAGTTGCAAGGACCTCACCTGACCTGCCGTATCCCATGTTTAACGATGTTTTAATCACAGCTTCACCAGAGAGCCAAGCTTTCCAAGAAGTGGGAGGTTTGTGTCACCAGGTTTTTCAGAGAGCGAAACCATAGTCAAGGGAAAAGAAAACTGGCACCTAAAATTAATGGCTCCCTGCCAACCTAGTAAAGATCCTTGTTTGTATTTCTCAGACAATCCAGACATCTGCATGATGTGGGTAGATTATTATTATCAGTAGCAGACATTTATACTGTGGTGGTGCCCAAAGGTCCCAGTCGGGACCGGGACCCCATTGAGCCTGGCACTGTACAAACACAGATAAGAGACAATTCTTACTCAGTGTGTTTACAATCTAGAGACACAAACCAGATGAAAAATAGAAGACGGAGATAGAACACACAAGCAAATAAATATGCTAAAGAATGGGAGACAGTTTAGTGGCACTCCTCGGGTTGCTTTTTTGTTTCTTTGTATGTTTTTTATTTACCTCGTATGCTCAGAAATGACAGGATAGAGGAAGTTTGCAAGAGGAAGGGAGTAACTAAGACTGAGACACAGGAACGGCAATACCCTAGAGAGAAGGAAAATTGTGGCTCAACTTAAGAGAATTTGGGGACCATCCAGACAAAGCTCTGCTTTCTGTTGAGATTTTTAGATGGAGTGTGTGCATATATTTTGATATATGTGTTACCTTAAAGTATTTTCCCAGTGTTGGACACGAAGAGATTTCAGCCTGGGAAAGAGAAACTAGCTGATGGTAAAGACACTGGCAAAGTGAAAGTGATGCTTGACACTGTAATGAGAAACTGGAGGACTGAGATAAGATAAGGCTAAGCTTCTAAAAGTCTTAAAGACAAGAAGCTTGATTCAGAAGTGAAGGGAAAGCCCATGTTAAGTGTTTGAGGAGAGCTGGCACAATTAAGATAACAAGCTATACGTTGGCACAGAGGTAGAAGGAATTCAGCAACAAGCATCACAAAAGGAGCAAGATGCAGCATATAGATATGAATGATACAAAGTCAAAAGCAAGCAAAGAGATGTTACTTCTCAATTCACATATCCCTTGTCACCTGAGAAGCCGTTCACTGGGAAAAAAGCAACTCCATCAGAAGTGCATTCCTGCTCACTTGTTTTAATTCACAGGGACAGAACATTCAACTGTACAGTAAAATACTAGAAACCTGTGGAAAAATGACTCCAAAATTCATTAAGAATTCTGCATTTTTCACCCAAGCTTGAAGGAGCTTGGAGCCCCACTGCTGTAATGTATTTAGTGGGCTAAAATCTTATTTAAAGATTTAGCCAATGATAAATCTTGCCTTTTGAAACTTCAATTGTGCTAATGCCACCTATATTTCCTGAACACATGTTTAAGGAACCTCTGCAAATTCAGCATAAGTACAAGGACCAGCAGGTCCTTGGAAGCCTCATAGAACCCATTAACATTTGCCTTTTGGCTCTTACAGGTCTTAGAAACTGCTGGTTTCAATCTTCCCTTCCCTCTAAATATTTCACTGGGTCTTATTGCCTGACCCATTACAAGAAAAATAAGAAAAGCTAGAATGGTTTCTCAGACTATAACCTCCTCGGAGAAGTTTATGTTCTGCACAGTGTTATGCACACAGCTGGATCTCACAAATGATACATGGAGGATAATGGTGTAGTTAAAACAAAACTAGGAAGTACTGCGAAAGGCAGGTTCAGGGGATTATAAAGAACCAACTCATATAAAAACACATTCTTGTAATAAAATTAAAAAAAAAAAGTGGGATAAAAGCAAAAAAATGCAGGATAAACATGACTTGATCATAAAAGCAAGTAACGATGTCAAACTGATTCCACTGTCACCATGGGCTCCCAGCTCAGACAGCACCAAGCTTAATTCTTCAGGAAAACAAATGATTTTGCATCACCACAAATAAAGGTGTATCAATTTTCATTGAAGAAAAAAAGCAGCAATAATACACAAACGTACCAAATGGCAGCTGACTTAAAACCAGGAATAATAACTGCAATGAAGCTTACACAAATCCTTGCTGGCATGTCCATTCTTTTTAAGGGTCAGGCTTAAGACTCCAGCCTGGTAAGAAAATTCAAGAAAACTTGAAAATTTAAGGCTCATTGAGGAAAAATGGCAATAAGTTAAACAGCCGTAAAGAAACCTAAAGCCAGCATCCAGACAAAAGTGACAACTGAACACCAAGTAACTCTTCTTCCAGGTTTGTGCTACCTAAAGGTGCTGGAGCCTTTGTTTCCTCAAGTGACTCCATTTGCAAACAAGTTACAGCAGTGCAAATGGATTTTATTTGACCTTCATAACTCTGCATCCAAAAAGAATAGTAGGTTGGAAAAAAGATGGAGAAAAAGCTCCTTCTACTTTTAAAGGGTGTTTGGAGAGCTCTCCATGAGTACCCAGTACCAACAGATCCCTATACTGCAAATGTGGTAAAACAATTTTCTCTAAATTAACTTTCTATTTACCCTTATTATTTGGACCACTACAATTTAATAGAAATACTAAGATAAAAGAGTTTTGTAAACCCTGCTTTATAATAAAAATTAAAAAAAGAATCTTTTTGAAGTGATTTATTTTTCCCTTTTTTTGTTCTTTTTTTTTTTTAACTTCCCAAACAAAGCAGAAGTTTGTCTCTGAAAATAAGACGGTGAATTACAGCAAAGTCATGAAAACAAAGAACCAACAGTTTCTCCAGTGCAGGCTTGTTACCATGAGCTAATAATTCCAGACTTTAAGCAAGCTGAGCCTCTTTTTTAATAACTGCATGCCTCTAGGCAAAGTATTTCTACTAAAAATTATTGAGGCATGGAACAAGGCAAGGTGTGTGAGCTAATGTTGGATTGTTCAGTTACTAAACCAACTCCTATAGCAATGAGCCTGCTCTGAACTGACAGATTATTTCTCTGTATACACTTGTATAAACACACTGCTTAAGGTCGAAATCTGTGTAAGCTTTCTTTTCAATTAAAATGTCAAAGATGACAGCACATGTTTTCACTGTCCTCCACAGGATGATGGATGCCGCGGCAGCAGTTTCATGCCCCTGTGTTTCGGAGATGTTTGCCTGCCTGGGTGTCTAAGAAAGATGTACTTGCTGATCTTCTCACACGCCTGTAGGCAGACGGGGCTGCTGCGGGGACCTTATGCTTTGGATGTCTTAACATCTCTTGACTTTTTCTTCTTCAACGTGCCCCGACATCCAATGTTGTAAAAGTTAGAGTGGGAAGGTTGTTGTGCCCAAAGATGTTGGGAAAAAGGTCCTGAATTAAAATACTGGATTACTACTTAAGTGACAGGAGTTAAATCCCAGGCTGGTTTCTAATCATGGCCACTTCACTTCAGGCACCTAACTTAGGTCCACACAGAAATACAGTTGCTATGGGTAGTCAACAGAAAGACACAATGCACCCCAAAAGGAGCTTTCAGCAATTTTTTTTAAAAGGGGGTGAATCTGAATTTTTATATTTCTTCAGTTCCATATCTGTGAAAATGAACAAAGCTTTATCCATCAGATTCGCATTCATTTTTGTCAGTCTAGAGCTTGTACAAAGCAAAAGACAGTGGTTCCAAACATTGCTGGATCTCAAGACCATGTGGCAATACAACTCATAGCACATGTAGCCGTAACACTATGGTTGAACCTGGAGCATCGATTTGGTTACAATTTTGCTAGAAAAAGATTGATGAATAAAAACAGTCTCAGTGAGAGAAAAACACTCCAGCATCTGCCACTGGCAGATTCAGTCTGTCAAGACACAACTGACAAGACACAACTGTGCTGTATGCACTATGGAAAGCAGAGTTTGCCCACAGTCACTACTGAGGAAAGCAAGTAGGTATATACAGGTAAGGTGATTTATTTACTGAGTTTTAAATTCTACCCTCAACACCAGAAATACTACAAAAGAAAGGCATTACATAAGAAAACAGAAACGTGATTTCTTCAAGAAAATAGCAAATAAGTAAACCAGAAAATTAGAAGCTTAGAAAAGTCTCAGATGACATATGACATCAGTCACAGACCAAAATCCAGCTCTTAATCCTATCCTTTAACAAGAATACCGCAGTGTTTTTCAACGCTCATTGCTTCCCTAGTACTTCTGCCATCAGCACATGCTCCTGTGGTGCCAACGTCACTCTACAGCCCAGAGAAAAGTTAGTACTTGTGCAAGGTCCACCATAGTCACAGCCCCAAACGTGCTCAGTGTCTCAAAGCTGCTGGTTGTTTCAGTGGGTGGCAGTGGGGGAGGAGGGAGAGGAGTACATACATGAGGGTGTACTCTCAATTATCTGTTTAGCAAGTCACCTCCAGGTGTAAAAATATCTTAGAGCTGCCAAATAGCTATATATCTTCAGTGACCCTCTTCCCACCCCCTACCCACTTCACTGATTCCTTTCAAACTTTCATGAAGATCAAAATGAATATATGCCATTTCCTGGGAGGAACCTTTGCACGTGCTTCATCTCTTAAACATGCTAAAAATCCCAACTGACAGCTGTATTAGCACAAATGATGAGAAGCGCAGGGAAGAGGTGAATCTCAAGGCAGAAAGAACAAAGTCGAGGAGAACTGCTGCAGCTGCACTTCACCAGAAATCAGCTCCGAGCCAGCGTTGTCTGCTCTCCTCACTTAAAGAGCTCACCTGGCTTTGTCTGCCTACATCGCAATGGGAGTCACCACTCGCATCAGTCGAGCAAACAGGAATCCCAAACTCATCTACAGCGTATTTTTACCTAGGTAAGGCAAATTTCACCGAAGGGTAGAAATCATGTTAGCTGCTATTTGCTAATAAAATTCCCCAGAACAGCGTATATTACTGAACGGTGTGCTCCAGAAATGCTCCACAGCGACGACAGAAGCACTACAGGTAGAGAGTGGCTGCTGGAGATTTCACTGCTGCTTAGATGCCAGCACAGGACAGCAAAGGTCTCCAGCAGCATGCAAGGGGACGAAGTGACAGCTAGTAAAAGCCATGGTCCACTCGTGCAGCCACAGATACATGGGAAAATTTCTCTCCCTACACATGCATGCACATTAGGAGAGACAGGAAAAAGAGAGCAGGCATTGAAAAAAGGTTGTTTTATTCTTGCAACAAAGTGTATATTGTCACCGTAATTTCCAGTCGCTATCTGTGCCCACTCCCTCCCTTTTAAGTACTGGTTTGAGCATGAACCTGCAGCTAATTTTGAGGTTGGAGTTCATTTGTTTTCACATCAATGCAATTAATTTCCACTGGAAAATGCATCTCAGGCATTCAATCAAAATAGGCCTAAAATAATTCTGAAAAGCTCATCTGTCTCCAATCTATATAATGTTTTAAAAATTGGATGCATGCCCTGCAATAACATTGCACTTCACAAAGCTTAAAGCTCTAAACTCGAGGGTATCAGTTACACTGAAACTGCAGTAAATTAAAACATCCAGTTTCTGGTTTACATTGATTTATAAATATCGACAAAACTACTAGTGCAGTCATTACCACTTTGGGTGCTCTGAGTTGAATTTTCAACAGTTCGGGGTTATTTTCATTCTTATTGTGGCTACAGTAGCCTTTCAAGTTATAGATCAAATTCCAGATAACATGTAAATCTTAAATCTTAGTTTAAAAAATATGCATGCAAACCAGCCAGCACTTGAAAATAAAAAGCAGCAAGTCTAAGTGGTCAGTAATGTCAGATACAAAGCACAATTTTTTAGACTCTCCAGTTTAAAGCAGAAAGGATGCTATTATGAAACATTTCAAATAGAAGCAAGTGGAAATGGGATAAAATATAAAAAGTTAAATATCTCTAAGTTTTTTACCAGGAATGTGCTGTTCTCTGAATCATTCGTTGTAATGAGAGAATTAGAAGCATATTCAAAACTTTCCTCCTAAAGAGCTTTGCATATTAGTCTACCTGGTGACTTTCAAAATGTGCTTCTTTATAAGCAAAATAATATCGAGGAAATGTAAAACTTAAAAATAAAGGCAGCTCACGAGTTGTAACCCAGTTAACACAATAATTTGAGAAAACAATAAGAAAAGCATTAACATATCAACAGCAATCGAGCCAATTCTCAATGGTGTACAGCACACAGCTTTGCCAAAGACAATGGATTTAAACCAACTGGGAATCGCACTCATACGCACACACGCACGCACACTCCATAAACACACGGTATAGAACATGCATTATATCCAGTTGTAAAGCAAGCTTTGACAGTGATCTATGTCTTATGCCCCAAAAGAAAACAAAAATCCCCACCTTACACCTTGACATCTGTGGACTACAACCGAGTAATTTCTCCTGACCCCTGGTGGTGATCAGCTTATGAAGTGAAGCAGGAGGATCAGCACAATATTCACAGCATTTCTCCTGAAAGCACTGGCCAAATTCAACCCTTGCTGCTCTTCTTGACACCCTCACTGAAGCCAATATGCTGATCTGCAATCCAGCTTTCCACTATTCTTTGCATTCATCATACTTGCCTTGTGCAGCACGTACAGTAAGTATGATAAAGACAAGGAGAGGCTGATCCTGCTGTGGCAAATGTTCTTTTGGGCATGATACTCTTGCCATTGAATTTTACAAAACTACTGCTAATGCAGCCCTTTGGAATAGAATCAGACACCTGTGAAGATATTTGCCTAAATTACATCCTGAAATACTGACTTATGTGTGTTAAGGACACACTGATGTTTCTCGCGTAGTGTTTCACAGCTGGTTTTTGATTGGGTTTGGGTTTGTTTTTTTGTCTTGAGAGACATGCTGTCTCAAAGAGAAAACATTCTCCCAAAACAGAACTTTGTACAATATCCACTTCACCTATTTAGAGAAAAGGGGTTAATGGTCAGTGGGCAGTCATGCATAAGCACAGGTCATCCTGTCAGCTTTTAAGAGTGTGCAGTATGAACTAACACACTGCTAATTATTTTTTTTTCCTGATTATTTATTTCGTGTGTCTTTAACATGAACCATAAGGGTTCACACACTCCATGAATACTCTTGGTTTGCACTGTTTCTTTTTTTCCCCACTGCTGAAACAGTCCTTGAGCTAGAAAGCTGCCGTGCCTGGGGAAGTAATGGAGTAGCAGTATGATCAGGAGACTGAAAACCTGAATTAGCTCAATTTCAAAATTGAAAAGGTACTGGATAACCTTAAGATTTTGCACATTTCTCTAATTCACCTCACAGTTTTCAGCATCCAAATTCAGCAAGAAGGACCCATCCTTGTACAAAATGATTTCAAATGACAAAGACTGACCAGGCTAAAAGGACCCCTCTAGCTGCATCTGCACAGTTGAAGTAATGCCACTTGTCCAGACACGGCCTGAGTGTCCCATAGAAATGTGGCTCTGAAAACAGCTCTTCCAGGAACGTGAGCATCGTTTCAGCTCATATTGACTGCCCAAAGCTGCAACATCGAACTCCAAAGTACCATTTTTCAGGGAAGTGCCACGACAGCCATCAGAATGCACTGCATCGTTTGCATTAAGAGCTTCCAGATTTAAACTGTGGGAATGGGTGCAGTGGAGTTGTCAGTGGAAAGCCTCTGACAGTGTAATTTTTTTCTCCTACTGGCCTGACAAAGTCAGACCGTGCTGACATTCAAGAAACATTAGCTGGGTTTGGGTTTTTTTTTCTTTTAAACTGTTTACTTAGAGCTGTTGGGAGGGCAGAGGAAAAGGACTGTCAGCTTAGGAAGGGGAAGAGGCAGAAAAGGGAGAATGGAAACAAGAAGAAGTGCCCTTTTCTAGATGTCTCCTATAAAATAAGCAAAGTGTTTGTCACGCACATACTCTTGAGACATGCCAGTACAGGGCAGGTGGACATGCAAAAAAACGTTAACTTTACCTAAACAACAAAGTGGCCGCTCCACTCGGTTTACAACAACATCAGATCTATTTGATTTGGCCCACAGGGAGCCAGACATTTGACTGATCTTGTTAAAATATCTCAGCAGTCACAGAAATAGGCCCGGTCAAAGCCTGTTGCATCACCTGCATTTATTTTTTACTGTTAATATTTAGCAATGGAAGAAAGATACAGATCTGTGCTCTATACACTTGCCATCTCCAACATTATGATCTCAGCTCAGAGAGCAGCAGGAATTTGCACAGCAGTGAGTATGGCTGATTTCCAGGGGTCGGAAGCCATGGCTTACTCGCTCCGCTTTGCTTTTTCTGTTGCCGTTCTGTTTCATTTTTTTAAATAGGAAAAGCAAATAATGATGCACGCAAAGAATAGTGGCAAAGCCAGACTGCAGCATCTTTTGGGTTTTTTTCCCCCTGGTCTCTCTATTTTGTGAAGCACGGATATAGCCTACCAGATAACAAGTCCTTATAATGGCTCATGCATAAAATTTGATGAAAAACTGAGTGTTTAGGAATAACGATTCAGATGTGTACCTTTTAGACCAATGCAGGAATTTGCCTTTTATCTTTTTCTCTATAGCAACAAAATGTCTGAATCAACAACATTACACCTCATATAAATCTGGCCCAGTCTATGTAGGATATGTAACAAAGGTAATCTGTGGCTTAAGAGAAGAAAATGCAGCAGTATATATGCAAGATGCTTTGCATTTGGCAGGCACATACACCCAGCTGTTTGTTCTTTAGCTTGCGGCTATACATCTACTGGGACGTCCCCCACCCCTGTAAACCTTGCTTAGCTCCTGGTCTTATATCCACTCTAGATTTAACCCTAAGCCATGGATAAGCATAGCGTTTGGGGGTTTAAAGTTAAGTGTCATTTAGTATCATTTCTGACATCTCCATACATTATAATGAGCTGCTTTTTCACCGGGGACTTGGGATCTGATTTTAATTTGTGGTAGGGTTACGGTCACAATAAATGTCTATTTCAGATATTCATGAGAAGTCTCTCATGCAAATGGAAATAGAAAGTGGCTGTTTTCTTGTAGTTTCAAAGCCATGTATGTAAAACACACAGTGCAGATCTGTTCCACATGGAAACCCATTATCAATCCACCATTGCGCCCTGGCTCCTGCCCTGGCAGCAAGCACCCCTGTGCCGCACAGTCTCAGCAGGTTTTATAGCTTGCATAATAAAAGAACAGGTTATGAAATCATTAGCACCTCAGCTGAAGCTGCCACAGGGATGCCCCTCTCTGTTCGTTGTGAAACGTTTCTTTGGCAGCTGCATCCTAGAAGCATATTTGGATGTTGTTGCTTCAGTATCACCACACGGAGTGGGAAGTAAATCAGTATTTTCGTGTTCTGAACGCATGTGGGGGTGTGTGGAAGTCTCCCCGGTCCACCTCTAGGCTAATTCTCCCCGTTTACACATCTCTAATTCAAGGCACGAAGACCTCTAGGAAGCCCATCTATAATGACACTCCCAGCCCCACGCAGCCAGTGCTGCCAAGGCCCTGGGCCATGCCTAAGGAGGCTGGAAGAGCAGCTTTGTCAAGCACCTCACGTTTCAGCTCCCCTTGTCCCACGGGCAGCCACTGCCAGCGGGGCTTCAGAGCAGCCCAAACACAGCTGGGGGATGCCCTCCCCTTGGCTGGAGCCCTGGCTTGGGGTACAACACACAGACCCTTGGCGCTTTCTCCTCTGTAAACGCAAGCTCAGGTGAAACCGTCAGTCCAGGCAGATGAAGCTAAACTTGCTTGCCCCTCCACAGGAGAACCCAGATCCTCAACACAGAGGAACAAAATCCACTGTTGGTCACGGAGCAAAACATCTAGGGCCCTTTGGATGTTCCTTATTCCAACCTTGAGACCTTTCTTGCAAGGTTCAGAAAAATTTGTGGACCTTGCCCTTGCAAATGAGTAAGGTAGCACAACTGTGACCTAGGTTGAGGATAACTGGTGGTCCCAGTTATCTAACAATACAGATGTAAGAAAAGGGAAAGTTGTGCAACTTGAAGGAAGGCAGAAGCACCAGGTGGGGAGGGGAACTTGTTGGAGGCAGTGAAATTTTACAGACCTGAGCCACCCAAGGATCTGGTCCACTGGTATTTGCAAAAACTGAATTCAGTCAGTTTTACCAACTGCATGAGGTAGATAGAGCAGCAAAGAACGGCCCCATGCCAGGTTCCTGAGCATTAAGTAAAGCTCACTTGTGTTGCTGTCTTTCCAAATCAATGCACCAGGTCATGATTTAAGTAATTGAGGCGCTGGGGCTTTTTAAAGCAGCGTAAGTAAATAGCTAAGCTTGATGTGATATAAAAAGCACCACAACAGAAAGGAGAACTTAATGTAGTAATGAAAATCACTTACCCTTAATCATCCCTGAGACAGTGTTTTTACAAAGCTACTTGATTTATTCAACCAGCAAACATGTCTCCTTTGACTTTTCTAATAACAGGCCATCTTGGCCATGCTTGTTGGGATTTGAGTTTGGGGTTTTTTTAATCATCATCCCAAGTATATTATTTAAATATCTTTGATGCCTTTTATTTAAAAGGATTTGCTAAGCAATAAATCATATTTATTTGCAAAGGAGACACCCCCCCCCCCCCCC
>NW_015090803.1:9464072-9564590 GCF_001431845.1 Calidris pugnax
AAAAAAAAAAAAAAAAAACAAAAAACAAAAAAAAAAAAAAAAACAAAACCAAACCAAAACAAAAAAAAACCCCCCCCCCCCCAAAAAAAAAAAAAATCCTAAACAACCCAAAACATTACTAGGAAAGTTTGGAAAAACATGACGTTTGGTCACAGGTGTGTAACCGCTGTTGCACATTTCTAGAGCACGTTATTGCTTAAAGACTTACTGAAGCCCACATTCATTGCTGCTGACAAGCATGCCACTTAGGGTACGAGAGCGTATGAAAGGTTGTTTGCTGTGTGATTTACGATGGTGCCCTTACACTAACTAGGAGGGACTGTAAACTACCTGTGCTCCGCTGAGCAGCCCCACGCTTCCCCTCGCATGGAAGGGCCTCAACTTTTGGAAAAGCTGGACAATTTCTCAAGTGAGTACACTCTTGTGACACTGAGGCTAGCCAGACCACAAACTATTTTATTATGTTGTGCAAAAACCTATGTGCAAAAAAACCCTCTTTAATTAAGATAGAGCAACCAGCACTGCGGTTGTAATTACCTTGGACTGCTTTACCCACGGGCATAATGAAATAAAATTGGGCCCTCTATATTTTTGTTTTTAAACTAAGTAAACCCAAATTAATTTATTCAACTCAAACCAGACAGGTTTCTCTTTAAAAGGCAGGCATATATGGTTGGAGGGGCTGGTGCAGCAGGCAGAGTGACATGTAATGATGACTGTGAACTGCAAACTGCTGGCAAAACATTTGGCTTGCCGTTGGTCCGTGGCCAGTATTTTCCTTTGTTAATGAATCCCACATCTTTTCTAAGTTAAGTATTTTTTTCTTCTCCCCCCTCATTTTATTTGAAACATATTTTAAATATTTTTGTTTTTATGACGTTGTGGAACATGATATAGCCCCCTCCTAACCCCAAATATGGGAAAATCAATTAAAATTTTGACATTAGGAGCTATGATATAAACATATGGTTCAGCTGCTCAGACTTCTTTTTTTTTAAGCAATATATCAAGGATCCACGCAAAGAGAAATAACCAAATGAGAACCCTGCATTACTGGATAAAAACAATGCCAATTGAAAGTGTATCACACCCAGAATGAACCTCACTACTCACCAAGCACATAACCCCCTGCAAATTTGGGAGGTTTTGACAGACTGCCTCTTAGACTTAGGATTACATATTTTTCATTTGTGTTCTTTTCTGAGGAAAATGATCATTTAAAAAAAAAATAAAGACATCCTGAATGATGTGTTTAATATTTAATACATTTTGTCTCACCCAAAGGACCTTCATTTTATGACTTAAAGAATACAACCTTAAAATGGAGTTTTATGGGCTTCCTCATTAACTTCTGACTCTTCCCTGAACAAAATAGAACAAAAAACAATCGAGAATTTTCCCCTCAGAACAGAACCATGATTTTCAAAGGCAACGAACATTTTGGGCATCCAGTCACACCTGCCCTACTGACCACCGGTCCTCAGGACTGCGTGACAATGAAAACCCTTCCAGCTCCCTTTGGTATTTCAAATCATCAAAACCCCAGACAGACAAAATCGTAAGTCACCGGAACTCCAGGGAATACAGGCACCAAACAGAAGATTTAACTCTCTAGGTCAGTATGCACAAAGAACTGTGCAAAGCAAAAAGAAGCTCTTTCCCAGAGCTCTTGCAAGACTGGAAACGGTGTTACAGGCAGCTTGAAACGGGGAGTTATTTTTAACCTGTCACTGGCGAGAAAACAAGTTTTTTCAATCATCTTCTATGGACATCTAGTCTCCAATCCTGTAAGCATCTAGCTACATGAATTTACATGCCCTCCTTTAATATTCTTGAGTTCTACAGACCTTGCAAGATTTCTTCAGCCACTGTAACTCGTAGCTGGTTCTACCGATGGCAGAGATGACGAAAGTGTAGCACAGTGCATGGCTGGCCCTGCAGCCCACACTGGGTCAGGGCAAAGACACACCAGAAAAAAATCAAGTTGCAAAAGCCTTTTCTGCACCAATCCCCCTACTTTTTCACAGCATGAATGGTGCCATGCTCATATTAGAAATGATGGAAAGCTCTTTCGAGAGGCTCCCGATACCAACTGAAGCACCAAAGTTACATGAGGATAGAGACTTCAATTATCTATAGAGTATGTGTGAAATAAATATACTTTCTCTATTGCAGTGAATTCACTTGCATTGTAACAGATGTGATTTATGCAGAAAATTGCAGCCAAACTCAAAAGCTAGAGCTGGACTTCTTTTTATACCCTAGTCAAATAGAAAATTTACCCAAAGCAACAGTTTCAGATTGACCAAAATTATTAATTCACTAATAAATTATATTTAATAAATCTTACAAGTGGAAAAGAATACTTATTTCGAAAAGCAGAGTTTTTTAACACTTGTAAATTTACAGTTTGAAATGACATATTAATTTGGAAATTTACCTCGCTCATTTTAAAAGATCTAATTTTCTTATAAACCTGAAATTTTTTTTGCTCTTTTTTATTTGCACAGAATAATTAAGAAATTAAGTCATATTGAGTTAACCTAAACTATTATTTTTAACTTAAGTAACTAAGTGAACAAGTTTGTTATTCACATAGAACTAGTTACTGTTACAGCTCACCTGCCACAAACACACCAATGACAAAAAGAAACCCTACATCTGACAGTTTTTCTTCATTTCCTGTACTATTAAAAACAACCTAATATTTCAACTCATTCCTCTCTTTTATGTCTTCTGTCCTAGATTTTTCCTAATTGATTTTAACAGCTAGAGACCTGAACATCAATAGCGATGTATTAATGAGACCCAGAACTAACACTGATATTTTCAAAACTATCTTACTGACTGATTATTTCATTAATAAGTTAACCAGGTAGGAATGTTGTTTTCAAGGCAAAGGGAAAATATTATATTCTACAGGAAAGTATGGGACTTTTTGTCTTGTTTTCCAAGGGGATTAGCTCTTCCAGCCCGGAAGCTTTTCCCACACGTCTAGATTGCTCCTGGTCCGACAGAGGGACAAAATCATCTTTGAGATTTGCCGAAGGGTAAGGCTCAGCACTTTGAAAGGACAAAGCCTGCCTTGATTACAAGAAAAGAGGATGCAAACAAGGTGAACGCACGACAGTAAAGAATGTGATGTAGTGAGAGCCAGGCTGTATGCTCTAGGGCTGCACTTTTTTGAAACTTCATAAATATGAACAATCTCCTTCTCTAAGCCTTTTAGCTCAAGATGAATGTAAGACTGAGTCAGCGTCACTGCACTGGCTTTTGTCAAGGAAAACTCATGTTCAGTGACTGTTCCTCAGTCTTTACATTATATTCCATAATAAATTATTAATTTTGCAATGATAAAATAACCGAGCGTGCAGAAAGGCAAGGCACGACTTTACAGTGGTATTAGAGACAGCATCTTGGATAGTCATTAGTTAATGGGCAAATATGAACGCAGGATAAGGTATACAAGGAGTTCACTGCAAAAAAGCATTAATGTACCATTACTTTTATAGCGGGAACAGCTTTTGCTAGCTAAGTTCCTGTAAAACATACCTTTGAGCTTACAGGGATAATAGCAAATGGATCCCTCACATGGTGATGGACAAAGCTTGTCTCCTAGTTTTGCAAAGTATGCTGCAAATTACCACGAAGGCCTAGAAGTTTTGTTTGTTATAGATTAATTTCCCTGTGTTTCTAAAAAGAAAAAGGAAGGGGGAGAAAAAAGTGGTACTTAAAACAGCTGACTGGTTTGGAAATACCTCAGAAGTGGATTTTTTCATAGTATTTTAGAATTCTCTTGCAATTCTTGACTATAAACAGAAAATACAGATGCTTAGTCGGGAACAACACTTCGTTCAGCTGCATATAAAATTAAAAGATACTTGGCTTCATTTTGGCTCACGTTTCAGCCAAAAATGTCTGGCTGTCAGGACTCCCGTTTTATTTTTGCATGTTTATCAGTCATCTCCTAAAACGTAGGTGACTGTCACTTACAGTGTGGTGGGAAAGCTGGGAAATGAAGCACCCTGAAGCCTAATTCATTCTCTCCCCAGTAGCAGCGACTCAGTCCACAGTTACACCTCTCACACGAGGTGGAGCCGCTCTTTACTTCTCAAAACAAGGTGGATGCAAAGCAGGCACAGGATATGCTTTGGATGACATTACGTTCTTATTTCGCTTTTCTTACTGCTTTTTCCTCATCAAAATTCTTCCTGCCTCCCCCACCGCACAGCTCGCCGGCGCTGCCATCATTGCCCAGTGCAGGACCAGAGAACGGTTCCAGTTAGAAGGTCACCTTGTCCCACCTCCTGCTCCAAGCAGGGCTAAATGCAGTATGAGAGCAGGCTGCTGGAGGCCTTTTCCAGACAAAGTGTGCAAATCTCCAGCAATGGAGACCGACTGCAGCACCTCTCTAGCCGGTTGCTGTGCTTTGCCACACTCCTCCTGCGGGAGCCTTTCTTTCCTTCGCTCCCACAGGAATTTCTCTCACTGAAACTTGTGACTTGTCTTTTGTCTTCATGCTGCAAAGTGGAGCAGATCCTGTCTCCTCTGTAACTACCCTAAAAGTAGCTGAAGGTTGCAATTAGATTCCCCCATTAGCCATTTCTTCCCAGGCTAAATAAACCGAGTTCTCCTGCTCTCTGCTTCTCCTGCTACTCTCTCCGTTCATCCTAGGGAAAATGGCAGTAATTCCACCTGTCCTGTGTGCAATGCACCCACCTTCCTCTGCTGCAGTGCCTAAGTCTTTGCAGGCTCACCCAGGAACACGTGCACAGTTTTGGGGTACCCATTTGCTTGGAGCTATTCAACAATCCAAACTGTTTTCACCCTAAACCGCCCAAGATTTTGGCTGGATGCAGAGATTTTTTTATTTTCTCCACGATAGAGAAGAACTTTCTAATTCCTCTGGGGATTGTTTGGGTAAACCCAAATATGTGACCCTGAGCCAATCAGTTAATTATTACAGCTAATGTTTGTCCTGTTTGATAATTACTGTGCACAAGAGGTACATACCAAATGCAGATGTGCTGCCGAAATGCAGCCCCCCTGTGCTCAGTGCTGTGTGGGGAAGCAGCAGATTCATACCCTTCCTACATCCAGCTCAGTAAGTTCCACACCCCAAAAAGTCCTCTTACGGGAGTACTGCTTCTTTAAAACAAATTTCCCCAAGATAAAGAATTGTTTTTTAAGGAAAAAGAAAAAAAAATGAGATGTCAGATAGCGCTGCTGCTGGCTGTGCTATCAGTCAAGAATTTGTCCCAGGCACCAGGTGAAACTGAAGTTTAAAACTCTGGAATGTAACACGTGCAATTGCCAAAGTATTATTGCCTATTTTATCATTTGCTACTCTTCATACTTTCTGCACATTTTCCCACAGAAACAAATCATAAGTAACAGAAACATTTAGAAGAGACACTGGCCATCAAACAGAAAAATGTACAAAGCTTAATCATCTTTCAGTGCACAGCAAGTGAGAAACTGTTACTCTTTTTTAAGGCCTTTTTTAAATTTAAAAAAAAAAAAAAAAAAAATCTTTCTCAGCAAAAACAATTACCAATTTGGAAGAGAAAGCATTTTCTCTTTAAACAATTCCCAATTCCCCTAAAAATAACTGTTATTTGTCAAAAGCCCAAATTTTAACAATTATTGAACCTTGTTGGAAACTTTTCAATCAACCACATTTCACTTTTCTAAATAGATCTTTATAAATTCCTGCTTATAAAACTAACTCTATACTCAGTTTTTTTCTGTAAAATTAATTTATTTTCTCATTATATTTTTATAAATGTTCCTGGTAAGGTTTTGTACTTTTCCTGAAGTATTCTCCAGCTCTTTCATAGGGCACTACAAAGTCTTGTTAAAATAGTTTAAACTAAACTAAAAAATGGCTAAATTAATTACTAAACGGTAATTTGGTACATATTGTTTGTTCATTCAACATATTACAATATCTACTGAATTGCAGTAGCTGCATGGGGTTTTGCTCTGAATGGAAAAAGTTCCACACTGCATAAGATTAGCAAGCAAAAAAAACCCAAACAAAACACTTACTGATGCACAGCAGTGTCCCCCTTTACCTGTTTAATTTTTTTTTTATTTGTTTAAATTTTTGGCCAAAAATTCTTAAAAAAACTTGAAATGGGAGGTAGAGCTGAGGGGTGCTAATACAGTTTCAATTTCAAAAAGAAAGAAACTGTCATTCAAACATATATACCTACATCACCACCTTAAATCATGCAACTTGCAATCTTATTTATGTGATAATTTCTTTCTGATAGGATTGCTTAGGAATAACAGAAGTTAGTTTTGCCTTGCAGCCTGAAATGTATGTGGGGTGCAGGGTGACTATATACACATACAGATCCACATATACAGAGATTTCTGTACTAATCCACACTCTGTGCACCACATCCCTGCTTCATACAAATGGCCACAGAAGGCATTTGTCAACCCTGTATTTCAACAGCAAGGAATCTGTTGGTTCAGGCAATTTGTAAACTCAGCCTTAATTTCATCTTTATTTTTAATTTTCAATCAATCTTATTTCTATGTGAATTTACAAAAGAAAACCAAAAACTATTCGGAGCAACGAGGACTCCTGCAGTCCTGAGAGTGACTGCAAGAGAAATCCAGCTCACACCCTCAGCTGCAACGAAAGAACAGTTAGATCTGGAAACCGAATGACAACAAAGAACACAGTACTGGAACTTTTTTTATGTGATACTGAATACCCTCAATCTGAGGTCAAGAGAGGATCCGGTCCAGTAATTTTTAAATTTTTTTTCTGTTCTGGTTTTTAAGACTCAGTTTGGAAAAAACTACCTCATGTTAAAACTGACATATAAAATTACTGGTGCTGATGGGCTTTTCCAGTGTGGCAAAACATTCTACTGGTATTACTTCTGGCAGGGCTTTTGATAACTAGTTGACTCTTAGAGAAAATGTAATGAAGTTTTATTATTATTATTTTGCTGCTGCTAATGGGCACAGATTTATTGATCTCTAGAAAACGGTGCCCATTTGAATGACATTAGCCCATATTCTTTATGGTCATGGAGCAGCACAAGAGCTGTAGATATCTGCAATAAAACTCTCCACCTTGCTATTTATATGAATACACCTTGTATTCATACTAATAAAGAGCTTTAATATGTTTGACTTAATATGCTTGACTAATGGCTGCAATTTGCAAAACATCCTGGGATGCTCTTGAATGAACGATAGTATGTTAAAATAAAGACCATCACACAAATACAGCTTGTGCTGATCCCAGAGACTACAATTCTTGCTCTTGACTAGTAAGTTTACCAAGACAATGGCTGGTTTTATTATAATGTGCAGAAATCTTTCAGTAAATTGAAAGATGTTATCAGTACAGTTATTCATTTTAACTTAGGAAGCTGATGCTACAAGGAAACATCAGGACATAAAATAAAGAATGGAAGTGGGGATGGAATAAACAGCGTTCTGCTAAGTAAATGATATTTTCCTGGCTCTGTCAAGATCCAAAAGCCCTAAAAAGTAAAATGTGTGTCACTGGGGCTGAAAAATAATTCATGCTATTTGACAATCAAGGCCTTAAAAACGTGTTTGGAGGAAGTGGGGAGGGAAGATGGCAAGCAGCACAACACAGAAATTCCATGCCACGTTTAAAAACAAACACAAGCACCCACGTAAAGAGGAAATCGCCCGTTAACAGGGATCCAAGGTTCATAAGTCTCTGGAATCACTGTGGCTGAACAAGCAGTTTTCCAGGAGGGCACATCCCAAAGCTAGAGATGTCGAAAAATACATGGGTACTCAAAGGAATGAAAAGAGGATAGTTTTACGGATTTTATCCAGAGCCCGTCAAGGCAGCACTCCCATTCACTGCAATAAGCTTTGGATCAGATTCAACATCCAAGCGTAGTCCTCCCTCACTAGAATTGGCTGGTCACGTCAGAAGCTGTTTGGGCAAGGTACCCCACCCATAAACAGAGTGTTCGGGGAGAGTACGGTAGTAAGCAACAAATAATTTGTCGTTTTGCCAAGATTAGGGGTTGTGTCTCCTACTCCTTCACCCTCCGAGACAGTAAAACAAAGGCTATAGTAAGGCAGTATCTCTGAGGCGATCTAAGGAGGAATGCCACATGAATGAGGAATGAGAGGATAAGGGCTCCTTCAATTTTGATGTCGAAAGTGGAAGAAATGAGTAAGCGATGGGGCACAGAAAGCCACTGGCAGATGGATGCAGTGAAACTATCAGCTCCTTTCTCTGGGATCGTATAAGTAGAAAGAGGAATAGAAAGGAAATACGAACGTGAGCCTGGAAAGAGAGTTCCACCACAGGAATTGCCACATCAGCTAGGTGGAAGAGAGAGACATGCAAGTCCATTTGCAGGAGAAAGAGAGCATAAACACAGTTAAGTGGATATTAATGAACGCTAAACAAGGATGGCAAGCCTGCTCTGAACTTACAAATCACATCCGCATTAATACCAAATGAGTTCATTAAGATTAACATTATTATGATGAGTATCAAAGGGATTAAAAGAGATTATGGCAAATAAGAGAGTCAGATAGGAATGAGATGTAATTACCTTCATATCTGGTTTATCTATAGCTGCAGAGAAAGACCCAGCATTCACTTCACACTGGAGGAACCTAACTCACATTTTGATGTGAAGTGTAATTTTCGACAAAGCTGATCTCAACAGTTTGGGCTGAACATGGCCCAGGCATGTGCAGGACGAACAAAAGAAGGGTGGGAAGGTGAGCAGAGAGAGATGGGGAAGGGAGGAGGAGGCCCGCTCCAGCCCCAGCACCCTCACCCAAGTGTGGGAGAACACTTGGTCTTCATGTCCTCCATGTCTGAAATGTGACATGAGGCCAGCCCTGTCACCATCTCCACCCAACACCTGGCCTCCTCTGACCCCAGCACTCGCCACAGCAACTCTGAAAACTTCACTGGGCTTCATAAATACCAGCAAGTCTTCCAAAACTGTTTAAGGGAAATAGTCTCACTGTAGAGCTTGGAAAATTGAGGAATCCAGGGGCAGAGGGATCACATGCAGTGAAACAAAAACAAGCACTCTGATTTTTACCTCTTGTATTTGTACTTCCACTGCAGAGCCAATCCTTTTGTGCATGCAGAGACCAGCTACAGAGCACCAAATTACGGCTTAAAATCACACAGCTTATAGAGCAGATATTCTGCCAACGCACACATTCAACAATGCGGGCGGAAATGTTACTCGGGATCTTGGTGGGGAAAATTTACTGGGACTCTTCCAGCCCGGCTCTGCTCTGAGCAGATTGCCTTTCTTCACAGGGCGACCGCGCACGGCCGGCTCTCCAGTGCAAACATCACTTCCCAGCTCTGGTGTGTTTGGCCTCTGGTTTGTTTGACAGGTTACATGTGCTTCTGAATATGTCTTCTGATGCTCATTTTCAGAGTGCTGTTAGCGTTTCTCTTGGCTGCTGTTTGAAAATTAGGTCCCTAAAGATATCATCCTTCAATAAGAAAATCCTCTTGCCAGAAGGCCCGGCTTCAAACAAGTTGAGGCCGACTGTCAGAGCTGTTGACCTCTGACCATGGAGCTGAAGTCCACAGGCATACCTGCACATTGGCTCCAAGGTAGCACAAGATGGGCAGCTAGCACTGGAAGAACCAAAAATGGGCAGCTACTTTGCTTTTTTTGGTGTCCGAGATGAACGTGCATTTCAAAAGCACATGTCAACCACAAGGAGGGCTGCCTGGCTCTCGTCAGGACAGTTATACTTCATCAATTATGGGCTTTGTTGCCTCAATAGGAGATGTACATATATACACACACACATACCCCTACACATATGGAATTTACAACTGCAACTTTTTGAAAGAAGCCTTTAAAACTGTTTTTTCTGTGATGCTGTGTTGAAATCAGTTAAGTAGCAGAAGTTGTAATGCACTTCTGGAAATGAAGAAGGATTTACATCTTTACACCCTCTGCCTAACTTCACCAAGCACGAATGAGCAGGGTGGAGAAGATGAAGTTGCTTTGTGAAAGTTACAAGCACGAGGCAGGGTGGTCAGTGAGTCCGCACTGACCAAAGCACGAAGATGTTCTCCTTTGCTGCCCTCCCAGCCAGGTGAAATGTTAATAGCTAGCACCAGACAAGGGAGACTCCAATCCCCCATGGCATGCAACCCTATGCCCAAAGAGTTCCAAGTCACACTGCACAGCATATTTTATATGTGGATTTTTTAAGAGAAACAGTAAGGATGCATTTCTGCGTAGGCAAAGATGGAATGTGATGGTCTGTCATCCTCTGCCCAGTATCTTGCCAACATGGCTAGACACTGTCCTAGGACAACACTGACAGACTTTTCCCGCACAAAGTCTCCAGCCAGAAAAGGCAGGAAGGGAAAGAGTGAAGATGAGTCCACCCCAGCATCCAAAGCAGGCAGGCAAAGGGAAGAATCTACTCTGCTTTACTCTTATGGTCTGTGGAGCTGCACTTCCCAACATTTCTAGGAGAAAATATGAGTCAGAAATCCTACGGGAACTCCTGCAGCAGCACAGCTCCCTCCACAACCCACACATCCTCAACAGAGCACTGCGCAATCTAATCCATATGGTATATCTGCACTGCAACGTGGGCCAGAGCCGGGTGCGGCCTTACGTTAGGCTCTCAAATGATAAAACTCTGGCACATGAGCAATTGTTTGTGCTTAGGCGGTTGATTGAGGAGCTTGGAAATCAGGGCATTTAGGGAAAACCTGAGAGTAAAGTGCGGGGACATCACAGCTAGACACAAGATGGCTTTGCAGAGGGCTACCCAAGGGAAGGGAAGGCAGGAGCTGGTCAGGGGCTCTTGCCTTGTTCAAGTGGAGATGGGGAGGTTTTGCCATCACTGCAGAACAACACTGTTTGGTATTTTGCTCAGTCAGGCCCCAATACAGGCTTTTAAAAAAAAAAAAAATCACCAAAACCTCAAGAGTGTGTTTAAGGCTGTCTTTAGTTAGCCAAGCAAATCTTTGGTCTACTGCTGATCCAGTGGACACAAATATAGTGCTTCCCTCCGAGACAGAAATTCCCTGAAGGGGGCACTTCCGAGAGCATTATCTTATGAGCAGACAGCTCTTGACAGAGAAACCTGATGCAGAGCTCCTGGAGCAGAATGGGTATCCTGAGGACACCAACACACACCTGGTATCTCACATTCATCCCACAAGCAATGCCCAAGCAAGGGCTTAGTCAGTGTTAAACTCTACGTGGCCCACCCTAAGGGGATGTACTCATGATGAACTTGAGGAAGAGGTACCTTTTCTCCCTCCCCCCCAAACCTAGAAGCTGTTAGATAGGTGGAAAAAAGTCTAAAAGGTCAGCAGGGAGACAGGCAGATGTAGGACACTGTCCCACAGAGGACACCCACGTGGGCAGGTGCCCCAAATCCCAGGTAGTTCTGGAGAGCAGAATCGTGACAGGAGGGGGATCTGCCATGCAGGATCGGGACCCCAGCCGTCCCAGCAACGGCAAGAGAGCATCCAACAAGCAACAAGCCCGGGGCGAGCTAAGGATCAGAACGCTGCTGACAAGTGTTAGGGATGAAACGCCACGGCTCCTCGGGATGAGCTCTGCAAACTGCGTCCCTTAAACCTTTTACTTTCTACAGCGGATTTCCAACAGTAGGAGCTTTAGGCAGAGGCTGAACTGCTCTCCTCATACAGTTTCAAATTAGCCAGCTAAACTCGAAGAACCACCCCTTTTTGCCTTTGCCTTTCTCTTTTCTTTTCACTCTCTCCGGGCTTTTTTGTGAAAGAGACACCCAGTTTCAAGCCATTTAAAAAATATCAAAAAACCCTGGTGGAAAATAATTTGCAGCTGTGATAATATCACATTTTTTAAAATACCGTAATATAGTTTTACTTTTAATAATAAAAGATAAAAAAGGGGAGTCTGTGAATAATTAGAGAGTGCAGTCTGAAGCCAGTTACAGTCACTGCAATTGATAATAAACTTAAAGCCCCTTGACAGCAGGTAAATGCTTTGCAACCCTGACCCCCTTCCTCTCACATTACTTAACAACCCTGCAGTTCCAGCATTACATCACCGTCCAAGCGATTGGTTCCTGCATTTTAACTCTCTCCCCGTCTCCTCCGATTAGGAGCAACACAATGATGGGAGGGGAAAAAACAAAACACAACAAGCCACCAAACTTCTCTCAAGTTTGCTGTGCTCCTTGTTAGGGTTCGGCTTGGTCGAGAAAACAGCTTCTGCTGCTAAGAGTCGAGGTTACACGCACCAGAAAGCAAACTCTGTCGAAGTGGAAAAGAGAGTGAGAAAGGGGGACCAGGGAGGGGAGGAGGAGAGGAGGAGGAAGGCAAAGGGGGGGGAAAAGTATATAGAAATCAGAAAAGGAAAAGAAAATTAAAAACAAACCTCATGGACATCACTGAGCCTGAATTCCCTGCTGAGGTGCAGAACATGAGAGCCCTGGAATGAGTGTATGTAGAACTTGAGCCAAAGCTTAACTAGCCCGAGTGAGTCATATCCTTCCCATTTGATTCCCGTCCAAGTGATGATGTAATGCCCTGGCCCTCTCCCTCGCTCGCTCCCGCTCGCTACACTACCTCCCTCCTCCCCTTTTCTCCTTTTTAGCTCAGTGCTGGTGAAGTCACCATTTAAATCTGGCAGAGCTGAAGCAAAAACTTCAATGTAACCAAAACAGCCCCAGGCCAAGTTCCAGCCTTACTGAGACTCGGTGGTGCAATTGCCATTGGAAACGAGTAAACAGAGAAAGAAACAGTGCCGCCTCCGAAGGGCCTGCGCAGCTGCCGGCCGCATCGCAGGAAAACCCAGGGACGGGGCTGACATGATTGACGGGGGCCGCTCAGAAGATATTGCCCACAAACTGCGGACCCCCGCGCTCGCTCCACGATGCCGGGCTCCACACGGACCCGGGCTTCAGGAGGACCCGGCAATCGGGAAGGGAGGAGATGGAGCCAGAGACAAGGAGGGCAGAGGAGAAGCCGTGAAGCGGAGGCAGCGCGTTTGTGCGGGTCTGGGGAGAATGAACAAAAAACGCTGCTTTTGCAGGGTTACACCGTTAGACTGGGATTCCTCTGCCCCGGCCGCGCAGGGCTGGAATCCAGCCCCGCTGGAGTGTTTGAAGGATCACTGCGGGGCTCTTTCTTGCTGCGCCTGCAAACGTACAGGTGCAAAGCACTTTCCTTCTCCACTACTTCAAAAGTAGCAGAAAAGCCCCGAGCCGTACAGCGCTGCAAGCTCGGGAACCAACTCGCTGCCGCGCTGCTCCCACTGCTTACCCTGCATTTCAAACAGTTCCCTTCTGGTGCATATCTCCCAAGTCTTATATCCCTGACTCTTTTTAAGGATAGAGGATGTTTATAAGTGGAACTAGTAATAATTTTTCAAAATAGAAGTTTCTCAAGCACACAAGAGTTATCTGCTGTGGTGCAAACCGCTCTGCTGCATCACGTCGCAGTTTCTAAGTCCTCTTGATGTTAAATGGTACAGTGACTGGGGCTGAAATACCTCCCGTGTCCTTCCCGTAGAGGTTTTTTTTTTACTGCTCATCACACACAATTAAATTAGTTGTAGCCAACACAGTACAAAACAGTTAATCCACAAAAGAATGCAAAGCCTAAGCAATAACAATAATAGCATGTGAAAATGTTTAAGCACACATGCCATCCCTCAGCAACCCAAAGACTAACAGTTTCAATGTCAAGCTGCAGAGACATAAGCATTAATGGCACCTGAAACACTGGAGAGGTGTTTAAAAGTGATTCCCTTCTTTATAGATCAAGAACTCAGCATATTTTACAAAGTCACCTCACCCCATGTCTCAGAGTGAAATTCAGTTTTCCGACAGTCAGTGGACACACCTATGCCCCCAAATTCTGAAAGCAACAGGAAACCATCAAAGCCAATGAGTTTTCCTCCTTATAATGATGTGACTTGATGGAAAAACAATTTCTATTGCCTAGCAGCATTTTACCAAAAGGGTTTTTTTTGGGAGGGGATTCATTAATTGATCACAGCAGCGATTTAATGTTCTTTATGTAGCAAAGAAGCAGAGATTATTGTAAAATTCCAAGCTCTCCTCCCAGTAATGCTCTTATGGTTATAAATTATCTTTAGAATGTATTTCTATGGATCAACACATTTGATCCCATAGTCATGGGTTCAGCCTTTAATTCAAGTAGTTTCAGGCACGAATTCAAATGAGTTTTGCTTAAGGTATATATGATTTTCACAGACAGAATGAAAGGAGAAGAAAAACCAAGGGTTTATCCTATTCAATTAAAAAAAAAAAAGGGTTCTCTGCAGCAGGCTGACCTGCTGGATGACATCCTCAATTGATATTGATGCTGCAGCCACTCAGAGTGACACCTTTATCAAGCAAGGCAGCTCTGAATTAGAGGTGATCGGCCATAATTATTACTGGCGCCACTGAAGCCTGTGGCTTGACAGCATCAGATGTGGTTGTTATAAAGTTTGGTCCATTGTGTCAATGGCCTGTATAACTCATTTATGTCTGAATTACCAGCTATTGATTTTTTGTCTTCTGTAATGTAATAAAATAAAAGTTAGATCATTCCTAAAGCTTTCTTTTAATTCCAGCCTTGCTGATAGTTTCATTCTAAGCTCAGCCCACCTCTCCCTCTCCATTTAAAAAAAGATGTGACTTCCAACCCTTTTTCTGTGCGTGTCTAAGAGGTCATCTTCCCTCCCTCCTTCTTTTTATTTTATCCTCTTACATTTACACTGCTGGATTACATAGCTTCTGCTCAGCCCGTTATGCCACTGGCATTGCTATAAACTTTGTCATGGACCTAGGACAGATCCCTGGCTCAGAGCAGCTTCAAACTGATGGGGAATGTAGCTACAACTGAGGCACAAACTTAAATCTCCAGCCCCACCTTTGGAAGGAAGGAAGCTGCCACCAACAAGAAAAACGATTACCCTGAGGAACCCGGGTTGCCCTGGGGCTGCTCGTGCGTATGCATCCGTTCCTGCAGCCTTTGTCAGTGACCTGGCCTCTTCTCACTCTTCTGAAGGACCCACACTTCCACCACCCTGCTGTATTCAGACCAAAATGCAGCCAAAAAGCTGATGCAGGAGCTGCAGGGTAGTTCACTGTCCTCTTCAGGCTTCAAGCGCCTGCCTGGCAACTGTGCTCTTTCCTAAAGAAAACTTTGTTGACCAGAAGCAGGAGCTTCATTGTCCACCTGTGAGCATCTTAATCAAAATATTAGAGGAGTGACTGCGTTTGTATGGCAAGTGGCCCTTTAAATTATTATTACCTTCATAGGCACAAGCTCAGAAGAATTCAAGTCTCTTGAAAGCAGCCTTTGTTTTACAGACGATATTTCCAGGAGTTAGAGCATTTTCTGAAACAGACAGGAAAGATCCGAGCAGCCTGAACTGCCAATCACTTTTAAACTATGTGTTTTCATCGAAGTCCCATCTCAAGAAGCAAACTCCTTTAAAACGGAGCTCATGCTCCAAAGGAGTTAAAATCTTATTTTGCTTGCTGGTGGGAACACAAAAGATTCTTTCCAGGCAGGTATTTCCAAGGCCTATTGATTTTTTCTTCCCTCTAACAGGAAACACTGTTTTCCCATTTTCCTTCCTGTGACAGACCAGTTAATGATAAAGAATGTCCTGTGCTCAGAGGAAATTCCACTTGCATGCAAGAGTTCCCTCTTTATCTGTTTACTTGTCTGTCTTTTCTGTCTCCCCCCACTCTGCCCCCATCCTTAAATTTCCATGTTCAGCCACGCTCAAGAATAGGGCTGTTGTGATGAGAGTTGTGGGATGTTTTAATTCTAATGGGAGCCTTCTTCAAAGCAGCGCCCTGGCCAGCACAGTTATGACTCCAGCTTAGCTGTCTCGTTCAGGAATGCTTGCAACACCCTCCCTGCAGCATGTTTCATCCTTGGGGAAAGGGTGGTGGGGCACACCACAGATGTTTGGTGTAACAGAAACTCGACAAAAATCACTGCTCCTGCTGAAAGTTTCCACTCTGAACAACCAGAAAGCTCTGAATTTCGAGAGCCCAAATGTCAGAGCGCAGTGGGATTATCTCAAAAGTGTATTGTAGCAAGGAACTGGGTGTGCTACAGTTGAGATTGCGGATGGACAAATCATCAGTTCTACATGCATTTTAGGTGAGTGTATCACATACAGTCTTTGGGACTGACTTGTGCCTATTTTGATCAGTGGCCTAAAGCATTGGCTAAGACCCTATCTGAGGATAAAAGCTGTATAGCCCCATTATTTTTTTCTCCGCTACTTGGCTCTTAAAGAGGCTTGATTAAGAAAATATTCTGTAATAATGGTCCTACACTCAGGAAAGTCTCATTTTCATTCTGACATTATTTTTCATTTCTAACCCAAGAGCCTTACAGTCCCTGTGGAATTAAAGAGGCCAGATAATTTCAGGGTTAAATAAGCTTTAATGACTATCACATGTATGGAACCCTAAACCTAGTATTAAAAATTATTTTTTTAAAGTGGCATCTCTTCCTTTTTTAATTTAAAATAACCATCCAGGTGGTTTCCTAAGGATTTCTTTGCAAATTGCTTCCAGTGAACCTTTTCGGTTACAGACCACTGCAAACCCATGTGGTGTTATTCAGTGTTCAGTTCAACTTGGGTGTCCCATGTTTTTGTAGTGGACAGAGGGACTGTCTTTGCAAGTGCCTGTTCAGGGAGACTGAGGGCTGAGCAGGATAGCTGTCACTAGCAAGGACATCAGAATGCATAGGTCCACCACTTTCAGCAGAACTAAAGTAAGGCATAGTCAAGAGTGCATTTTTCAAATTAAAAATGGGACACATGTTCCCAAGTCACTTGTGTGTAAAAGCCATTCTTGTTTAAGGAGACTCAGGTCAAAGTGCTCAGCATTGAGCTGTACCAGAGGTAGAGCTGCTTTTTATCTATGAGCTCTCTGAATTGTTATGAAATAGAATATGTGGAAATATCCTTTGTGAGAAGTGCCCCAGATTTCTTGTACATAAGCACTGTAAGAAACTGGACTGGACTAAGTCTAAATGAATCTTGGAACACTCATGCACCCAAACATGCCACTGAGTTAGAAATACACTACTGAAAATATTTAAGGAAGAAGAACTAGCAAAAGTTTGGGTCCAACAGCTCTGGAGACAGGTATCCTGCGACAATCCACGCAGCTGTGCAATGAACATGATGGCCAGGAGACTTCACCACAACATTTTGGCAATGAATCTTAACCCAAATCTTTAAGAACTCTTATCTCAAGATAAGAAACCCTCCCCTTTTGACAGTCCTAAGCACATTACTGCCACTTGGGATCATATTTTTTGTGCTGGGGACACTCAACCACGAGGAAATGGAATTGCCTACTTATTATACACTCGCCAAATCGCTGTGGGCCAGTGATGAGCGGCTGATCTGGAAGGGGAAGAGCTCTGTATCCAATTACATATCACTGAGTCATCCGGTCCGAGTAGCCAGCTATTTTATTATCACTGTAAACCACAAAAACCTAAGACAAATAACGCAGCAATTTATGCAAAATAATAAATAATGCTTTACATTTCTGTAGAACCTTTCACCCTGAAAGATCCCAGAGCACCTTGCAGGCCAGCCATAAAAAGTCATGCAATGCAATCACCCTTGACATGGGAGGTGGCAGCCAGCCAACAACCAGCACAGGAACACAGAGGGGAGATGTTGACTAAGGACAGAAGTAAACAGCTGCGATTATTTAAAAAATGCCATGTAATCTTTGATGTTCATGCATAATGAACGGGAGGTTCCCTTCCCCCAGTGCAATTCTAATTACTCTAATAGATAATTAGCACGTGTTGGTTGAAAAGTGAAGCCACTGCTATTTTTAGAGTTGCTTGAAGCTGCTTTGCCATCCACGTACCCTCAATATTTTGACACCAGACCTCAAATATCTTAATCTTTAATGTGAAACTCTGGCTTTACCTTGGACCCAGTTTAAAACCTGTATCACATATAGTCCCATCACAACTCTAGTAAGAGGGAAAATGATTGGTTTTGATGTTCTTTACCTATTGTGCTTCTAAAAGATAGAAAAGTAAGCTGAAATTGCCAGATCTGGATTAAAAGAGCAAACTGATATGCTGTAATTAAATATGTGCCACAGAGCACAGTACGATAAGCACTGAATAATAGTATGGATTAGCTCTGAAACAAATTTTAGTCTTCCCCTAAATGACTGTCTTCATGCATTTTCGTTAGACCTCATCTTTATTTGTCAGCATGATAATTAATAGTCTAATGACACCTAAAAAAATAGGCAAAGCTCTGGGACTTGGTTCCAAGTGGAAAAGGGGAACGCTGGAACTTAGATCACTCTCATTAGGCAGCACAGATTTACAGTGCTGTCTGATTAAAACAGACACACATCACTTGCTTTTAAAGATACATCCTTTTTTGCTAGTAATCCATCTGATTATTTCCTCCCTCAAAACAAACAGCTATAAGCAACCACTAGGAAATGTTTGCTGGACTCTTGCTGGACAAATTGACTTAAGTTTTGAAGTTCCATGAATTATGGGTAGCCAAGTAATTCTGCTGGTCCTGGCTCATCTGCAGGAATAGAGTTTACACCGCTCAATCACTATCAGGATGATGAGAATTCATTATCAGAGTGGTACCATTTTTAACTTGCCTCTATCCAAAGATCTGATCTGTACTTTTAGTACAGATTACAATTTTTCAAAAATGCTTTTGAAAAACCGAAGAAGTCTGCAACACAGAGAGTCAGATGCAGCCACAGCTACGGGCCAGCCTGCAATTCCCTAATTTGCAGTGACTTCCATTGAAAGATAATGTAATATAAAGTTTTCAGTGTCAAAAGTCAACCATAAGAATTAAAACTCTACTGTTGATGTCATAAAACTATTACACGATTAGACATTTTATTTGAAAAGGGAAAACTATTGTCTTTTTCCTTTTTTTTTTTTTTTTTGTAATGGAAGTTAAACAGGAAATCCTAGTTCAGTTTCCTTCATAGTAACTTCTCCAGCCACAGACTCATTTCTGAAATCAAGTGAGGTCCATCTGTACCCACTTATGTTTTTAGGATTTAAATACTATGTTTAGTCCTCCATGTTTTTCTTCTGGAAAAGTATGGCTATCTATTATCTCTAAACATATTAAAACCAAACAGATCTCTCACAAAAATCCTTTCAGGATTCTGAAAGGAAAGCATCTGCATTTCACTGACATCAGTCATAGTTACACCCCAAGTTTTGCTGTAATGAGAAATGAAATTATTTCTAACTTCACTTCCACATTCTGTGGGGCAGGATCCCGCTTTATTTTTAACACCAGTTTCTATGAATCAAAATGTATAGCTTTTCTAGTCTTGCATAAAAAAACCCCAAACTACAAACCTAGAATAAAAAAAAAAAATCTGTCTACAAAACATTCATGTACACTGAAATACCCAGTGGATAAGTACATATCACACACAAACTGTGCCTACCAGATTTACACATGGAACAGTCATCTGCTTGGATACCCTCTAGCACTAGCATGCCTGCCACTGTGCAAAACCAAATGGTTGTGTTTGCCCTTAGTGACCACAGACCATGACATTGAGGCACTTCTGTAAATTCTGTACTGGAAGAATCTCACTGGCATGCCTGCATCCCTGGTGACTTTTCACATAAGGATAGAAGATTAATTTTCTGTTGAAAAATGAACTGCAGTCAGCTCAATTTTTAAAACCCCAACAAACTAGACTGTTAAGTTGCTTAAATGAAGAAAAAAAAAAAAAGATTTATTATGGCAACAGGATAAACAAATTAAAGCAATGAGGACTAACTCATATGAGAACCTGAAGAGTTCACTTACAGCCCAAGATTCCCTCTAACGTGAGTGGACACTTCTGTGAATATAGCTGAAGAGTTTTGATACAAAAGAAGCAGCACCTAGATCAGTTTGCCTGCTTAACTGGGATATGTCCCTTCAGTTTTTCACCTTCCAAATCTTGAGCCTTTACTGTTTCTCTCTTGTCTCCCCAAAACTTTCTTTTTGTTCCCTCCTGCCAAGTAGCATGAATTTCATTTTTTAGGATTTAGAAATTTTCTGCTGTCTTTGTCCCTCATGTTCAAGCTTTTATGTGTTAATTTTTCTGCATGGAGATGCCAATCTGAATTCAGCTTGAAACCACTTCAGGGCTTATATATTCTTGTAATTGCTTCATAACTGGAACATATGTCTCACCACCCTGCACGTCAATAGTTGCAACATCGTTTTCTCTGGCTTTTACCAATGCAATTTTACCTCTTTCATATCCGTCCAGGCTCCTGCTGCAAAAAATTTTTTCCCAACCCTTTGCGTTGAACATGCCAACTCCCTCTGTGTATCCCTTAATCAGCTCAGTCTTTCCTCCTGAAGTTACTTACTTTCATTTTCAAGACCCTTGGTAACCAAACCAAACCAGCTTCCCTAGCATGCTTTAATCAGTATTAAAAGTTATCTCCAGATCAGTCCACCATGCCAGTCTAATACCTCCCAATTTACCTCTGGAAAGCCACCTTCCTGATGCATTGTTATTCAAGATGCTGGTACCTAGGAAATGAGCAGACCACCACCAAAGCTTCCTCTCACTCCATGACCACTCACCACTATCCATGAGCCCTCCTCCTACATAGCTGTTTCTGGATGATGAGCTCCCAGCTTCTTCTTCTTCTTCTAGAAATTTTTATTAGTCCCCCCAGGCACAGCCTTGCATTTTTAAATATTGAATTTCATTCCATTGCCATTACTTCAGTCCTCAAAGATCATCCAGGGTTTTGGGGGTTGGTTTTTCTTTTTCTTTTCTTTTTTGTATGATATCCAGGTCTTTCTCTATTGCCAACGTCTCCAAACCCTGCGTCACCAGCACTACTTGTTGCACTTGCATTACCACCATTAGTGAAAACACTAAGCAAAATCAGGACTGTACTGAACATTGTGTAGCTCCACAAGCAGTCTCCTCCAACACGACACCTTCTTGACACCTTCCTTTTCAACACCACCCGGTTCTTGCCCCTCCAGCAGACCCCATTTTTAAGCATGCTGAACAAAACCTACCTGCCCTATTTCTAGAGCAGATTCCCCCACATTAGCTGTAGCTGTTGAGCAGACCGCAGCTGTCAGCAGCTTTTACTGAGTGGGAATTTTTCAGCGTGAGTAACAGGGCAGGACAAAGTTTACCCATATTTACTGATTCACTACCAGCCCTGCCTGAAATTTCTCTTAGCTGATAGGGTGGGATAAGCAATCTTTCGGAAAGTTTTGAAGAGGAGAAATGTTTTAATTACAATGGAGAAAAGTACTATTAATACTACTGAAATATTGAAGCAACATTTCAGATGTCTGCTGACTCTCAGCACTTTTATCAGAGGAATTTTGCATCTGTGCTCCACAGACCTGAGGAGCCCCCTGTGTCGCTGCATGCCGTTCTGCTCTGATTAAGCTCGTTATTAGGCAGTATCATTATGTAGACTTTTCGGTGTTCCTAAAAGGGATTTCAGGAATGCCACGGCAAAAAAAAAATAAATGGATGGTTTGTTTACTTGATTAATGCCATGATCTGTGATTACAAATCTGTCTACTGTTGCTTTCACAGGAAATTATTTCAAGAACTTCACTTCTGGGTGTTGCTTAATATCCAGCACCGACTCCACTATAAACTCATACACATGATTTATCTTGTGGCCAGCGTGTGTGGGAGGAAAGATCTAGGAGTCTGACAAAACTCTTCACTCCCTTTAACTTTCAGGCCATCAGATGTAGAAATCTAGACCGTTACACTCCTAAGCCTGTTTGTAAATGTTCAGCCAATGCAAACTATTAATATTGAGCTAAGTAAGTGCAAAATGAAAGTGATTAGGCACATCCTTTTTTAAAAAAATTTATACGCACATGTTTTACTAGCTCTAAATGTTAAACCAACCGATTACATCATACCAACACAGTAAAAATGACTCCAAGGTAGCCTAGGAAACTGTTTTTACTAAATAACAACTGAGTCCCTTCATTTAATCTCAGTTCACACAAAAAGCAAGTTTAGCTTAATCTCCCTTCACAGCAATCTCATGGTGTAATTCCACGCTGTCTGCTCAGAGCGGTTGGGATGCTCTTGCTGTCGGTTCGTAGGGCAAAGCTCTCTGGGGACTGCAGCAAGGCTTTCTCAGATGAGGGGCCCTTGTCTGTCGTATTTGCTATTCTTGGTTGCCTGCCAGCAGCCCCAAATTTGGCAAGGTTCAGAGAACAAGCTGCAGTCGGGTCACTTGATTATCATGAATGTTATTATTTTTATTGGTCGGTTAATATGTTTTCACTTTGCTGTGTTTTAATTTTGCTTTGGTTGTCCATGTTGGCCATTCTGTGTCTCCAGCCTAAAGAGACCTAAGGATGAGCAGCCATCACAGTCATCATCTAGCTCTTACCCAGAACAGCTTGTACGATTCTTGTTCCTCTAAGTTTCTAAGGCCAGTTCATGCAATCTCTATTCAGTTGCATCTGATTCCTTAGTTGGTCAGCATTTTCAGAGTGCTCAAACAAAAAGGTATTAAATACTTGCAACTAAAGACATTGAGTCAAACAGGCTGATCAGGTAAACACAAATCAAAACTCCATAATTAATTCTGGGATGTGATTGATGTGATGTGATTTCACCTGCCTCGCTGCTGGGCTCATAATACACATATTTAAGGGCTTATATCTCACACATACCTAGATAAAAGATATTATCATATAGAAAATATTATACATATATTATAAAAGTAACTATATAAAAAGATAAATCTGACATTTAATTACATTAAAACTTATGTTTACAGTTGCATCTTCATTTTCATTCTATCTCCCTTTTTTAGATACTTTTAAAACCTTCCAAAACTTTCCCTTTTTAGGCTGAAATACTGCAGGCCTGGTCTTTGCCAGATAATGAATATTTTAAAAAATATTTCCTTAAACCATTTTGTCTGTCTTTTATAAGGATAGTGAAAAGTGTAAAGAGTCATACAGTCAGAAACCCTGGGAACTGAGAGTTGAACTTTGCCATGAAAATAGTCCACTAAAAAAATGCTGTAGACTGCATTGATAAAAATTAGGTTTTACTTGGTGAAGCCCTTCAAAGTTTTGTTTTGTTTAGGTCAATTATGTTTTCCACGAGTTTTCTTGCTAAGCTTTAAATCATGCACCTAAGAAAAACAACTCTATTTTTCATTTCAGCTAACCTGGCTTCCATAAAAAATTTATAGGGACTAAGAAAAAGGTCTGTAAAGTGCAGAGTGCTAGTGAATTTAGAAAGAAGCACAGATGAGAGACAGGGTGATATACCGTCTGGAACTCAGTTCAGCTCGTTAGCAAGAAATGTTTTCATATAAGAGCTTTCTGTTTTGTCTTCTTCACACATATATTTGATCTAATCTGTTGGCTCTCCTAGTCTACGATACCAATTTTATTCTTCCTGTTCTCACTTACTCAGCCTACTCCAGGCTACATCTGTGACCTCCCTAGTCCTTCTGCTCTCTTCCACCCCATCTCTTCCCTTGCAATAAAAATACCAGTCCCTTGAAGTCCCATTCTTCTTTTTCCTGAACAAAAACTCCCAACTCGGTTCACCAAACCACTATTCTTCTTTTTTCACATCCCACCCAACTCACATCCTTCCTAGTGCCTATCTGCATTGAGCTAATAAGCTGCAAAACCAGCACAGGAGACCAGCTGAGTTCTCTTCTCTGCCTAAACATGTTTCCATTGAGCTAAGCTTTCTTTCCCGCGCACAAATCTGCTCTTGCTCAGTAGTCCTGCCTCTCACTCAGTAGTCTTGCAAACAAAATTACCTCATTTGGAAACAGCCAGGCCCACTGTACCTTTACAAAGTGCTTTAAGAAACATGTTTCTAGCATGTGTCAGTAGCATTGTAGGCAGCAGGCAGAAAACGGACTGAAAGGTCATAGAAGGGGTATAAACGGAATAAAATAATAAGGATCCTTTTTTCATCAGAACAGTATTAATGACTGAAAAAAAAATATCAGAATTCATATGTTTTACAGTCTTAACTGTTGGTAAAAATGTTTTTCAAACATTTACCACAAGGTGCCAGCAGTTCTTTAATGCTTTTTTATTTTCAATTCCTCCTGTATAGATTCAAAGTAGAGGTACAATGAGGCAAAGACTTCAGACAGGGAAGTCAAAAGGCTTGTTAGTGGAAGGATCAGAGACCATTCATAGAAAATGATACCAGGCATGTACCAGTACCTTCAAAGGGGAAAAAAATAAATAAGGGCAGGTTTAGTAATTTGCACAGAGATATAAAGCATGCCAGTTTGTGGTGGTTTGGGGTTTATTCGTACTTCTGAAATCAGACCAACTCTACTAGTCCAGCCTATAGTGAGGATACTCAGCTACCCAAGTCTGTAGTGCCTAGATCTTAGCCCATACAAAAATTAGAGAGAGTAAATAACTTATACAATATAGCAGCAGCCACTCTCTTCAGATTATAACCTCTCCTAATACTGGAAGACTTACACAATACTGCTGCAAGACACCTACTGGGTCCCCCCCTGAGAGTACCTAGAATGAGGTGTGCTGTGAGCTGTGCTGTGCATTGATTGTTTGTAAATTTACTAAGAATAAAGTATCAGTTAGGACTTACTACAATCAAATGGAATCGTATTCCAATTACAGTTAGCTGGAGAGTGTTCATCCTACTACTCACAACTATTAGATTTAAACAACCATGTTAGTGAAGATTTACTAATATTTAAGTATCAAAACCAGACTTTCAATAGTGAAATGGGAGTAAATCAGTACTAAAACAGCAGAACTTGGAAGAGGTTACCTTCCCCCTCTGTTTTATTACATTTTCTGTAACATGAAAGGTTTTTATAAAAATTACCTGGAAGTATCCATACATGTTATATACACTCCATTAAGTCTTAATATTTTATACATATGCAGCTCTTTCCACTAAGAAGGAGTCAGAAAGCAGTTTACAAACAATATACGCAGAACTAACTTGAGCCATTTAATGCAATATGGTCTCCCTTCATAGAGATACATGACTAAACATCCCCAATGAGTAATATGGCTAGCAGCCATAACAGCCTCAGGCTGTGATCTGGTCTGCTCTCATAAGCTAAACAGGGTTGGTCTTGGCCAAATGCATTTGGGAGCCCTCCAAGGAAATCCCAGGGTGCTTCAGGAAGCAGAGCTGGTGATTCAGTAGGTGGCACACTTCCCCGGGAGTCAGCACTGAACCAACCACTCCAAAGGAAACCTTGGTAGGTGCAACACAATTAACCAAATGGGATTTCAGGCAGCATCCCTCAGCTGAGACTGGTCATTTGTCACACTGTCATGATTTATTAGTGATGCTATGGATTCTGCAATTAAAAACAATGAAGTCGTTGCTGTTGAGCAGTCCTCCCTCTGCAGAGCTCCTTTAGTTTGGAGAAGTTGAAAGAATTTATTTCTAGCTTTTCCAGTTGCAAACGTTTTGTTTCAACTGGGAATGATCTATAAGTGCTGCTGGGCTTTTTGGTCCTCACCAATATCAAGCAAATTTTTTACCTCCTACCCACAGTTTTAAACATATGTGTGCGAATCCTTTCCATTGCATTGGTAGGTCCCATCTGAAGTACCACACCCACTTTAGGTACTGTTCCTAGCTAAAGGTGGGTTGGCCAGAGAGAAAAGTTTGGACAGCTAGAGAAATACTTTGAAGTCTAGAAGAGGACTAAGAACAGACTGAGCAAGCTGACTAGTCTACAGAAGACAAGACAAAGGGTGGACATAGCATATTTTCAAATACACAAGAGGCTGCTGAAGACGGAAAGAAGAAATAATACCCTTCTTCCTATCTATATTGAGCAGAACCAAAAATAAAAAAAAACTTTTATTTTTGCATCAAGGTGGGTTCAGGTTAGACTGAAAGAAAAACTTGTCTCAAGGTAAATACAGTTGAGCACAGCAATAGGATGTGTGCTCTGCATTTCTGGAGGTTGTCAAAAACACATTAGAGATATTTCTGTCAGAAATGATGTAGATGTTACTTAATCCTACTTTGGGCAGATGATTGGATGAACACTTGAAGTCCCCTCCAGCCATATAGCTCAATGATTCCATAATTTTTATGAAAGCAAAAGATTTATAGCTTTGGCATTACAGATTTCTTCCTATTTATATTAAGTTTAAAATAATAACAATTCCACCCTACCAAAAAAAGAAAAGTCTAAAACACATTACATCTTATAGCATTAAAAAACTGTGCCATGATTTTAGGGGGATGACAGCAAAAATTACGCATTTTTAAAAATTTTATGCAAAATGAATCTTGTGATCTTGCTCTTCTTTTACATAGACATAACCAAAGCTTTCTACCATTCTTTCCTCAGAAAGTCAGAGAGAAGAGCAGTTTCACATCTGAGTCAATAAGCAATGCCATGAACGATGAAGGATCTAGTAACACTTGGGGAAGTGTCAGATCATTTTTTATTTAAAGAAGAAAAGGGAAAAAATAGGGGGAAAGGGAAGACGTTCCCTGAAGCACAAATGACCTCAACAAACATGCCAACTTTTCCTGGAGGCTTCCTCTTCAATTGGGCACCTGTTTAGCTGCTGAGTTCAGGGCAGTTTGGGTCTCCCCCTTGGAGCTTAAATTACGGTGCTGGTATTAACTGATAACCCTTTTAGCTGATAGGGCCCCTTGCATTAAAAAAGCTAAGGGTGAACATAGTCCCAGAGAATATATTGCTAAAGTCCAGCTTAAAGACCCTTGAAACTTCCCTTCCTTTCCCTGTTTTGTTTTGTTTTGTTTTGTTTTGTTTTCCTCATTTGAACAAAGGCAAAAAAAGTACAAAGTTACTCAGTAATTTGGATGATCCGGGGGAGGAAGTTTTTGCCAAGTTATTTCTTAGGGAAGGCCATGTGGGTAGATAGTTGTCACGTTGGAGAGAGATGAAGAGGCAGTACATAAATATAAGAAGAAGAAAGGTTTAACACAGCCTGAGCAGTACTGGCATGTGGCCCTGAGAAAAAACATGCTTTTGGGTCAGGATGCCAAGTATGGGGGTCTGGGGCTGCAGAGGGGAAGCCATCCTTGTTCCTTTGATTGCTCCCCATGCTCATGAGAAAAGGACCTAATTTCCTGCAGTAAATATATATACTTCAAAATATTCCCAATCCCTTCAACAATTCCTTTTCTAATTCAGAAGTACAACACAGCCCCTTGGGTTTTGCTTGGCAACCTGTGTCAAAGCAGAAAAAACCCCTGAATGTCAGTAAATTAAATTTCTTACAAACCTTAAAATGCATTTTTCCTACAATTTAGGAAAACAGTTTCAAATTGTAGATAGGACAACATGTATCTGCTAATTGCCTTTGTTAGTTTGCAGGCACATAATCAGATTTGTTAGAAAAATAGCCTCGCAGGAGAAGGCATAGTTTATTCTTCAATGAATGGCTCTTAACTGAGATTTACAGTACAGACAGATTACAAGCTTTACTTTCTCCACAGAAAGAAACAAAGAATGGAGCCCTTCTAAACAAAATATTCAAACAATTCAAGAGCCTAAAGAAAGAAAAGTCTCTCTTCTTGGCTAGACAGTTTTGATACCTTAATGACTGTAACATTTTAACAGCTGTGGGAAAACTGACATTAAAAAAATACCCAGCCTAGAAACATGGTCTGTGTACAACATCTTTGAGCTCTTATGTTTTATTAGCAATTTGGATTCATTACTGTTTTAAGGAGGAAGGAAGGGAGGTAGATGTTCCTGAGAGCTGTTTCTCTAAATGTATTAACCAGAGATTTCCAAGCATGATTTAATATAACACAACCCGATCCTCAAAAACTGGCTAATGGGTGAGATGTCACCGTTTATCCCTTCATTGAAATTCATGCTTCGACACAGGAGGTCAAAGCAGGTATTTGAGCGATCTTCCTTATGAAAATGAGATAACCTCCTTTCATCCCAAAGCCTGCTCTGATCTTGCTCCCCCCCTTACCCCCCCAGCCCGGTGCTAGGCAGCAGCTCACGGTTACCACACTGTCACCTTCCTTTTGAATTATGATGCTCTGAAAGAGCGCTGTAGTATTTAATAGCCTGAGATCACAGGCTCTCCTGACACAATACTTAACCAGGTTCTGCCTTTCTTTCAGTGTGCTCATTATTTGCACATGGTCTGTGACATCCAGGGAGAATATGTTATCACGCAAGTTCTCTTTTCTCCTGCTGTTTGCTCTTCCATTGTATTTATCTCCCTTACCTGACAGGTTCTCGACTGTGCTGTCAATTTTGTCAAAAAAAAGAGCATTAGCGCAGATTTGGGAGGCCCTGTTCGCTAATCTTTTAGGAATCCTAAGGTGCCCTTTAGGATTTAAAACAAACACTGAGGCCTGAAAATGACTTATGTTCCAAAGCTCAACACCCACCTCCTGATTATCCCATTAGAAATCCCTCGAAGTCTGTGTTCAGACTTCATCAGTCTCAACTAGTCAGACCTCAGGGTGGAGAAATGGACATGATGAGTGTTCAGAAATATTGCACAGGGAGACATTGAGAGAATGTCTTGTGGTAAGAGAGTTTTAGGGGAGTAGTTCTGCTTAATTACAGCCATATTGAAGCTGTGCTTTTGGGAGGGATATAAATAAGGTAGTTAACAAGCCGAGACAAAAAATCCACTTCTTTTGCCCTTTTAGATGCTGAGATCCCAATTTTGTTACACTTTAGATGGTTTGTTGTTTTATTTTTAGCTCTCCCAGCTCTCTCCCTCGATAGGATAGGACCGAACAGCGAAATTATATTTATCTGAATATATGACAAATTCATTCTTTCCCTAGAAGGAAGGCCAACAATTACTTTTTTAACTAAGCCATACAGCTAACACAGAAAAATCCTCTACTTTTAATAACAATTTACATCCAGACCACAGCTATTATTTATATCCTCTTATGGTGATCAGAGAGCCCTTCAGGGAAGACCACAACTCTGGATCAAGCAGCATTGGTGATTCCCTAAGCAGCACAGTCCTAAAAACATCACATGGGCTTAGGAGATAGTCCACAGCCAGAGGAACATTCTACCAGTGTAGTAATCCATGTACCAGTCAGCAAACTCAGTTACTTTTCAGAATATAAATGCCAGCTGCTGTCTCAATGATAGTTTAGGTTGTTACATTCAGGTTCTTTCAGAATTACTTTGCAGTCTCACTGTATACAGTATTAATTTTCTAATGTATGCTAGATACTTAAATACCTGAAATTATGACCTCTTTATATCAGGAGGAAGTTCTGCACCTACAGTGCTCCTACAGTGGAGGTGGTGGAGTCTCCATCTCTGGAGACATTCAAAATCCACCTGGACACGTTCCTGCGCAACCTGCTCTGGGTGGACCTGCTTTGGCAGGGGGGTTGGACTAGATGATCTCCAGAGGTCCCTTCCAACCCCGTATCATTCTGTAATTCTGTGATACAGTAGTCAATAAAACAGCTTTTGCTACGTTTTTCCACATCATCTTCTTTTCGTGTGCGTGCCCACACTTCCTCAAGTCAACACATTTTCATCAATGAGAAATGTTTGTTCCTCTGGCTTCAACAACTATCCCCAAATTAGGCAAAGGATATGAGATCTGACATATGGACTGTTATTTTAGATCTTCCACCTCAGCTTTGAATCAACAGGAAAGAGTGCTTCACAGCAGCCTTCCCCATGAACCTCCATCACGCACCTGACTAGCATCTGCTTCGGTACCCTATAGAGCAAAGAAACAGATGACTTCAACAGGGCATCCAATTTGCAGCCTTTCTCACTGCTATCAGTCCGGCCGAGTGGCAGTACAACGTCTGTTTCCCCTCCTTTGATACTAAAATTTTTCTCCTTCGCTAATAGCTAGAGAGACCTTAAGTATCATGCTCAAATTACCCTAATTTCACTCTGCTCTCACCTTTTAAAATCACTGTTAGTGGTTGGCCCCTGGCAACACAACAGCATTTTAACTCAAACTTCCATGCAATAAATAGCTCAGATTTCCTCTAAAAGGAACACATACACACAACAGAATAAGGGTGCACAGAAGTTTTATACATCTAGCAGTTTTTACATATTCCACTGTTATTCATTTAAGGCTGACCAAGTGGTCCTCAGGGGATGGCATGCACAAGCATAACATTATAAGTGTTAATAGGAAACGGATCTGAACAAAGAACCGCATTTCCCCATTATATTGTGTTTCTGCTTTAGTACATCATGTTAGTTTCCTTCACAGCTGGCTGGTTTGCCTGTTGTTTCAGGGGCAACTATCATTTACTTACAACTTTCTTTTTCTCAGTGTATTTTATATACACACATGTAGGCATGGGGGATCCTTGCTTTGGTTTTAATAAAAATGCTTATCTTACAACGTGCTTTGGAAAGCTTGTAACATAAAATGGGTAGCAATTCAAAAACGACAACAGAAAAATATGACTTGTGCTGCCAGAGAGACAAATAGAGTCCAGTCAGCATAAAATGTGATTGGAAATATAAATCAATTAGTTGCTTATTAATATAAACAAAATAACCAGAAAGGCGCAAGGCAAGTTCTTGCTTTTTGTAACTCAAACTCACTCCAGCAATATTCTGTTGTTCATGAGCCCTTGAACTGATTTCCTCCCTCTCAACATGCATGTGATTTGTCCTGCAGAATAGCTTTACCCTTCTAGTGGCGGGGGAAAAATTCCTCAAAATGAGCACAAAGAATACCAGAACATGCACTTTGGAAACCTCCTTGTGGAAAGTCAGATTAAATCTCCTGCAGACGTATTTTTAAAGACACCAAAGCAGTCGGGTAAGCACACATGCCCCTGGTGCTTCTGCAGTTTTGTGGGCAGTCACTTGTGCAGGCAGTGATGGAGTCCATGCATGGGAATGCCACAGGAATGCAAAAGCAAAGGGGCCATCATGCCTAAAATGCTTCCAACATGCATGAAACGGCTAACACAGATGTACAAGACCAACTATATACTGAGAAATCAATGACTGTGCTTCCACTCTTCAACATAGGAAGTCTCAGTTAAAACAAGCTTTTTTTTTTTGTTTTGAACTCCAATGTTCTTGTACTTGCTGGTTTTTCAAGAAATAGGTACCACCCTTTCACACTGCACTCTGCAGTGAGGTTACACCCAGAGCATGACGTGACTGTAATTACTTTCTCCCAAGCACACACCATGTCAACGTGCAACTTGGTAAAGAGAAAGGTCTTCCTTATTCTCAAAGATTTGCTAACTAAATAATGCCACCTTTGTAGCACCACATTTTCATGAGAGGAAGATGTCTTTCAGCCTCCAGAAAACTTCCACTGGTGACAAAACCTCCCAAGTTCTTCAAAGCAACGTTCAGTCTCTCAGCCCTGTTTCAGCTTCTTTAATACTCCATAAAGTCCAAGGCGTATTCTTTCCCCCACGTTCCTTGCTTTTAAAGATCTATTTCCTAAATGAGGCATGACTCCTTTCAGGATGACAGCTTGTGAAAATCACTTTAGGGTACACTTTCCCTTTTAAGGAAGCAGTTTAGCCACTCCTTTATCCCCAGAACATGTACATCCCATCCCTGCGGGCAACAGTTCTCATCAGCAGTGTTTCCCATTCCTCACATCTGCTTCTGCTAGAAATCCCAGCCACATTAATCAGCCTCATACATGCATAGACTAGGCAAAAACATTCCTTGTGCTTTCAGAGCACAGTATCAGGAAAGATACTAAGTTATCAGAAAAGATATTAAGCTAGAAAAAAAAGGCATTTCATCTACATTGTCGACTAGACAGCAGAGTCTATCTTTGATCTCTAAAGAACCCACACCAATACTAATAACAGTGTGGCTAAGGGATGGTTAAAAATATTTTACTAAATTTGGAGACCTTTGAAAAAACAGAACTTTTGTAGTTTCTTATTTTAAAAAAAAAAGTTTGCTTTCCACAAGAATGCCCTGATTTATTCCCTCAGCCCATAAGAAAATTGACATGACAACACTGTTGGGTGTATTGTCAGATACTCCCCACTGAATTTTTTTGCTTTATTTTATTTCTGAGAAAAATAAATTTTTCATAGAAATAGACCTCATGGTTACACCCCTCTGCTGAGACAGCCTGCATGATACCCCAGCTGAGATCCAGCTCAGGAATCTACACTCTCTGGCATAAGTTCTCCTAAAATTCCTAATAGTCATTACTTGAGTACCTACTACCTGTCACATATGCTACTTTGGAGCATTAGTGATCCTAATAGTGATCCTATTACAGGGTTTGCAGCACCAAATTGCTCATATTTCAATGTCAAAGGGATCTTAAATTAAGCATGCAAAGCTCAGCTGCAGTTTGAAAAGTGTTTTGGAACCTGAAGTATGTAATAGAAGTGCATGGAAAGTACAGTAGAAATTTGCACTCAAATCAGTCAAAATAATTTTCTTTTTCTTTTAGTGTCAACAGTCCATTACACTAGTAACTAATCTTTAGATCCAGTGGTTTGATTATGGATTTTATTTTTTAAAATACATTTATTTTTAAAAGAGCTGACATTAAGCTTAGTTCCTAGTGTAATGATTCTAGAGTTCACTATGATTTCAGTGAACTACAGAATGAAGAAAGAAGTGTTTTATGGACCTTTCTAGTCCCTGTAACTTGACAGAACAACTACTGATCTGCCTGCCACAAAAGACATTCAAGCTGTTGTGTTCATTTTCAGCAGCTCAAGAGTAAGTAGCCAAGGAGCAAGAGGTTAGTGGAAAGAGGTGGCAGTCAATATTCTTCCTCTTTTCCATTATGTAGTCAGCTAAAGGACCAGGTAAGATAATTAAGGAGATGATACAGTATGCAATGCATTGCTTCATTTTCTGGCAGTTAAACCTGGACTATGTGGGTGATGAGTTAAGTCCAGGACTACAGCCTGAGTGACTCCAGCCCATTCTTAACTGCAAACTGTACAATAATCTCACTGCAGCCACACAATCTTGAATTTACCTATAAAAACAATCTTCAAAGCAGAAAATTTAAAGGACACTGGCAAATCAGTTAGGAAAGAATAGTTTCCAAAAATGAGTAAGTCTTTGGCAAACTGTCTATTTATCACTACAGTTAATTTATTGTACTTTTTGGAAGAGCTGTATCATATGGTCCATCATAAGAAAGTAAGTTAGGCACCACTTTTTAAGAAACAGAAAAAAACCCAAAGGATCAAATTCAGAGATGCTTAATTTTCTGTATAAGTCCTATTGATTAAACTCACTGATGAGACTTTTAGAAAGCATGTAATTGCAAAGTTTGACAAACAGGATTTGGTAGTTTCACATCGTAGGCATTATAGAATGAAAATCCTTTCTGAAAGGCCTCTGAACTTCATACATTCCTCAGATTCAGCCTTACAAATTCTCAAAAAGATTCTCACCTTACAGGACTTAATGTGAGCTACACTGAGCATAAGACCTCATTCATACATTTTCAACAGGCTCAGTACCTGCTTTAAAATTCTGCCCAGAGCTTTGGTAACTGCTATCAGGCACTTTGCAATGTAACAATGACATTTTAGGAGAAGAGTTGTTGGGAAAAACTGTGATTACAAAACCACCATGCCATAGGAAATTTTCAGATCTGAGTTTTCTATGAGGCAAAAAGACCGCAACAGTTCTCAAATATGAATTTTTCAAACTTAAGAGATGGCGGAGATGGGGTCTAGATATTATTGTGATGACGGGCCTGTATTTCCACAGTGACAGCTATCTCTATTTTTATGATATGCCAAAAGCACTAATATCCAAGCCTACTTTCCATACAAGCACGTCTGTACTTCCCCAAACCAGTATCTGCTTTCCACTCCCTAACACATTGCCTCAGAAAGAAGTGATACCTTTACATGATGCCCAGGGATAAACCATGCAGGTTACTTTTTTTTCAAAAGGATCTTGTGTAACAATGCTAATCACAACTATAAAGTACATAAACACAGCCACATATAAGTATGTATCCTTGTTATTCCCAGTGAGTTCTGTCTGGTTTGTGTCAGACGCTGCTTACAGAGTCTTTAGGACAGGGGCAGTCTATATCCTGTGTCTTCTACAACACTAAGTGTTCATGGTGTTCAGTACATAAGCATTATTTATACTTAAAATTTTTTTAGCGCCACTGCCTTATTTTAAGAGACAATAAGCACAGCATTCTGGTGCCGAATTCTGACTTTTTAAGTCTACTCTGAAATTTAATGACTATTTTGCGAATATATGCATACCCTGAAGAAAAACACAGGCACAGTAGAATTGAATTTATTCCTTACTATCTCCCCCCGAAGTTGATTTTCCCATACTTGCGGCTGCTATCTGTGCCCCTTTTACCTCCAGTTGCAAGACAGCTGTCAGCTTCTTCCCCTAACCCCACAATCGAGACTTGATATGGCCTTAACATTACCTCTTGTTTTAATCAGCTTGGAGCCTGAGAAACCCAGCCTAAGTCCTCCTGGGAGCACTATGAGCTGCCTGTGGGCCAGTGGGCTAGACCTCATCTAGCTGTCTATCTGATACCGGCTTCTACATTTCTGTGTGAATCAGTGCAGACGTGCTCTTTTTGGTGCATGCCAGAGCCCTCCAGCACAGCTGTGAGATCTGAACGATCTTTTATAACGAAGATATAGAGTGAGAAAAAAAGAAGAGATACATGAAAAGATGCACATGCGTGCACATGCACTAGGCACAGAGCAAAAAGTGATCAGGGCCAGGCGTGACAAGGGGCCACATTTAAGAAGTATTTCCAAAAGTGTTATGTAAAGAAATTGGCAGCCATTGTTATCCACGGCTGCAAAATGTTCTGTTGCAGTCTTTGAAACTGGCCTTACTTTTGAACTCCCAGCATACAAGGTAATCAATATATCTCAGTACAGGGAAGCATGCAGTTTAACTGCCTGCAGAGATGGGGGCAAGCCAGAAAATTGGCATCACGTATTATTTCATTAGGAGTAACTACTGGCAGTGCTCAAGCTGCACATGACACAGTCCCGTCCACGTACTTTATTTTGTGCCTATTCATTAAAGAGGTGATAGGTGCAGAGTGAACATTGTCAGCAGTACCTGATTTAAAAGCATGAGAGAGTCATATGCCAGGCTATTATACCTGCTCAGTAAATGGCCCAGCAATTATAACTAGCAGTTGATCATTCTGCTCAATCAGTGTTCAGTGTGCGCAAACAAAGAGATTTACAAACATAATAAAGCAATAAAAACATCTCCCAGAATATTGCAGTGAATGAGCGTGCGACTGCGCTAACAGCTATGCCAGGATATATCTAACCAGCCGGTTTAAGATGGCTGATTGGTTCCACTATATTACACAGGAGACTGGCCAGCTAGAATTTTGCAAAATGAATTATTCAAGCAAAAACTCAGAGCCTCAAATGACAACAAACTATTTCACCACCACCATAACAGGAGACAAGACGCACAGTCCAAACCAGACCTCCGGGTGCAAAGGGTGAAATAGTGAGAGGTATGAACTGAGACTCTATTTTAGATCATTTATTTATTAAGCTGGCAAGCTGTTCTTGAAGATCAGTGTTCCACTGATCCTTCACACTAGTCATTTATTCTGGAGGGTATGGAAAAAAGCATAAGCTGCCAAACAGGTTGCACTGCATGGATGGGGAATCCTTATAAAGAAAGAGGTATTGAATACATGTTAGTACACAAAACACAAGCATGAGCTTCGCGTGCACTCATAGCTGAAAAACCATGTCATAAAATGACAGGAAAGAAATAGCTTAGACATGGCAAAGTACTTGGTTTTAAAAGTAAATATTTCAAGGTAAAAAGCTACACTGGTGCCAGACTTGGATTCTTTTGGAATTGGGACTGATCCAAGTAGTTCTCACCATAGTCTCGGATTAAGTCGTTACCGCTCTGACTGTAGCTCTGACTGTAGCTCACAGAGTATACCAAGTCGGTGTGATGCTACACAGGTCAGGTTCTGTAAGCAATACAGTCATGACAGTAGACAGGTAAGTGTGGACTACTTGCTCACCCTCCATGTGGCACAGCTGCAGTGCCGACAGGAGCTCAGCCAGCCTGTTCAAAGTAATGTGAACCACAGAATGGATGTTCCCAGCCTGCAGATAACAGTCATAGTTGGGCAACAGCTGTAAACAGTGGAAAAGCAAATCTTGCAATCATCATAATTCATAGCCTGGAAAGTCCAGTTAACTAGTCCAGATCTGATGGCAAACTAAATCCGAAAAGTTATCAGCCTCAAGGAAATCACAGCATCTGAAGTTATGATTTCATCGTGTTTCATGAGGTACTGCATCGCTGTGCAAGATCACATTTTTGGCTTAGTGGCCTCCTAGGAAAACCCAACCGCTCAGTGTTAACAATACAGTCAGTAGCACTCTACCCTCTGAGTCAAAACTGGCTGAATGTCAATTGACTACAAGTCAAATCCTTGTATTGGTATTAGGAGCTCTTTGGCAGGGCTCTGCAAGATTACATTTGAAGTCCACACCACTTAGAGTGGCAATTATGCTCTTCCCCCATCATTTTTCATAAAACTAATGATTAGCACTTAATTCTCAATGTTAAGTACCAGTTTAGATAACTTTTTCTCTTCACACAATCCTTCTGTAGATAAATTAGGTACAGCATTCCCCTTAATCCCAGATTTAAAACTGTTGATATTGAGTGGCCTACTAGCTGCTGTGCCACAGAGGAGTCACACAAGGCTCGCTCTATATAATATTAAATAATTGAAAGGACTGAAGGTGAGAGGTAGGGAACAAAATAAGTTCTGCACATCAGATGGAGTGGACAGCCAAAACTTACACATGAAACCCTCCCACTGCTCTATGCTGTTTGAATACCAGCGTGGCAGACTGCTTTTCTGCAACGCTCCTTTCCTCGTACCCTAAGCTTACCTTGACCCAAACCCAGGGCAGGGCACTGGGAAAAAGGAGAAATACCATTCCTTTCTGCTTTATGCCCCAGGCCAGACACTCAGCCATCAACACAACATCAACTTTTACCTGTGGGGTTGAAAAAAGGAACAGGCAAAGTAGCAGGGCCAGCTACACGGCTGTCCTGGAGTGCAAAAAGAAGTCTGACACACAATAAAAGTGAAGAATAAAACCTAGGCGGGAACCACGCCATAACTCACCCAGAAATACATCTTTGTCAGAAGTATAAATCTCCTACTCCTGTAAGGAGTTCAATACACAGCCCAACTTGTATTAATATCACATGTGTAATTGATTGGGTCAAACTTCCACCTGTTGCACATGCGCTGAGACACACAGGCTCGCTGATTCCCCGTCTCACTGCCGGCACAGATGGAGCCCCGTAGGCAGGGCTGAGGGAACTGCATACGTAAATTGCTTCTGCATTTTCACATACACTTCTTCTGTATGCAGTCACAAACTTTTTTGATTTGAACTCAACTCAACGATGAGATTTTTTTCAGGAATTCAGTAAAATATTCTATCAAATATGTTCTTTCTTAAATAAAAATGCTTTTGTCTCCACAGCTTATTTTTTGGACACTGAACAGCATTTGCTGTCTAAGTCGCATAACTTTCTAAATAAGCATGCTTTCTTCAGGTCATAAATAATGTGAAGGGACATGATGGCTCAAAGCCTTATAAATGCGTGTGTCTGTAAGAGGAGCAGAACAAGGAAGTACTTTTTTTTCTTCTGATATATTAAATGAATTGGAACCACAGACTAAGGCACAGTAATAGAAAAGGGATGTGCAAAGATGTCAACTACATGCAAAACTCAAATCCTTATTCTCTTCTGGATTCAAATAAAATATCCCTCTGCTCTGTAACTCCATAGCTGTAATTATCCGATTATCATAATCTACAGTGACTGAAGAAAACAGCTATAAGAAAACTCTGCTCTGAGGAAGTAACCTGAACATTTGCGTAAAATCACTGTGAAGTAAAAGAAAAGACTGCAGTCACCTTTCAGTTAGACTTTCTACATGAGAAGAAATGCTTTCAGATAAGCATCAAACAAGATTATAACAGAAGGTCAAAAATATGTCACGTGGTAGTTTAAAGGACAACTGGTAAAAGGGCAATTAAACCATATAAAGATGTCTTACCTAGATAAGCAGGCATGTCAATAAAGGCTTGCTATATAAACATCAAGAGAAATCATGCAAAAATAGTGTTAAATGATTGCATGCCTTTACTTTAGAATTATTTGGTTTATAAATTCCCACCTCCAGTCTGGTTTTGTCTTATTTCATTTGACCAATACAAAAGCTAGCCTTTTTTCTTACTTTCTTTTTTTTTTTTTTTTTTTAATAGATTCCACATCTATAGGTATAGCTCATCTTTTTTTTTGAAAATTTGTTGATTGATCTTCCAAGCACATAAATGGCTTTGCTCTTTTTTCCTAGTTTAGAGTAGTAGCACGAACTTATTACAAAATTAATGGAGAAAAAAAAAAGGCAAAACAAAATCAAAGTTGGACAGGATATGAATGAATAATCTTGGAAACAGAAACGAGATATATAAAATAGCCAGGAGGCTACTTTTTTTTTTTTTTTGCTTGCAGAAAGACAATTTTTACAGGTTAAATTAACCAGTGGGTGGGTTTCCTACTGTTCCCTGAATTCAGGAGAAGTACTCTTAGAAGTGAAATAAAAAACATCATAAAATGAAATAGAAGTGCAGTGGAATTACTGCAAAATGCGTTTCTTCATTCACAAACTTTTACTGCCTATATAATTTCATGCAAAACAAAATGTATAGTATATTTTCTTTCTCAAATCATAAAGCAAAATAATAAACAACAAAAAAAAATCTTAATAGCTTCTTTTCTCATTTCTACTGTTAAAAATGAAAAAATAAAGTGGTTCTTTCAGACCACTATGTGCTACTCACCACTGAATGTGATTTGATGCAGATACTAATGCAGTTTCATTCAGGTCCAAATTTGGACAAGCTTAAGATTATTCAAGGAAATACCATAACTGAAGTTAGTGAATAAAGCAAAACAACATCAACAAAAGTGCGCAAGTACCACAACCTTTACCATCCCGGTAAGTATCAATGCAACTGAGTAATGGGAAAATTGGACTCTCTCAAGACATGTAGAAACATATTTACTGGAAAATAAATTTATTTAACTTGCACAAGACGTACTGCCCCTCTTTCTTAGGCTTTGCATGTAAGACATGGCAGATGAGTGGCAGACTTCCCCAGTTGGTCTTGCGAGATATTGGGGAGTCAGGCACAAGATGGAAAGTGGGCCCTAACATATACAAATAGGAAAAGAGGTGAAAAACCATTTAATTGTGAACCTTTCTCGCGAAAGAAAAAGTCAATTGCATGTGTTGGGCACAAAAGGTTAATGTTAATGGATAGAGGCTTTTAAACCTAGAGGCATGTCAACTGTCTGGGCCTCTTCAGCACAGTAAGCACGATGTCTTATAGCCACTATACCTCCCGCCAGACTAGCTTGGCTGACATCCTTTGGTATCACTACTGATTAGGTCTTCTTTATGCATGTCCTCCAAACCACCATCCTTCTTCCAACTGCTATTAGCCAAAGGCCTTGCCTTGCTAAAATCACACTATTCCAGACCTAGATGGATGCTTAAGATGTAACAGGAGACAGATTTCAACACCTGAGTAAAGGAAGTAAACGGAAGATGAATAAAAACTCCAAAAGGCTACGTCATTCTCAGCTACTTTGATTGTAAAAGCACACTGAAACCACGTCCTCTTCATGCTTTAGCAGTCAGATTTCTGCTGGCTACTTAACAAACACAGGCCTTCACCAGGAAGTGATAGCACATACTAACCCTCTTTTCTTTGAAAAGTGTAACATAATTCCCTATCTGTAGGGTCTTTAACGTTCCCAGGAGCAACAAGAGAGCAGACATGATCCTGCCTTGCTTCAATAAGGCAGCTATTTCAAAAGACTGTAAAACCAGCCCTGCAGTCTCCACGGTCTATTTGGATGCAACAGCAGCTGGGCAGCCAGAGAAGTCTGTGGCAGGAAAGTCTCCTTCTACGTCCTCGCTGAGCTCATGGAGGAGACAGATTGCAAAACCACACAAAGTGAAAACAAGAGTAGGGTTCTCTCAAACGAACAATTCTCTCTTTGCTTAAGTGCCCCCACCTTGGTGCCCTGACTCCTTCCTGACAGAGTTTTCCAGCAGAAACAATATCCCTCTGGCAGGCAGAAGACTGTTTCCTCACCCATTTCAGCAGCGCCCAGGGCGCTTGCTCAGCTTGCACCATGACTTCCACTCTATTATCTCCACTTTCCTGTTGTTTAGGGAAACATGCAACAACTGCAAGGCTAGGTCTGCACAGACTACGGCCCTGATTTCCCTAAGTGAACCGACAACTGTTAACCTGAGGGAAAGCACACAAAGTGAGGACCTTCACAGTTTAAAAAAAAAAATACGTCTGACCACCTCAAAGTCCAGCTGCACGCTTCAGACAATGCTTGTGGGACAAGAAAGCTCTAGATTCACACTGCCATTTGAAGAGTGTCCTTCAGAGAAGGAACATTCTCCCTGTGGTGCATGTGGGACATGGTGGGGCACAGCTCCTCCGGCCACTGTCTCCATATTCGAGGATGAGAGGAGACATCAGAGCATCTTGCCTGGCCCCTCTTTTAAGGTAGTGGTTGTGCCTGGCTCTCAGGAGGACTGCACGAGGTCTGGGAAGGTTCCTTACACCTCCCTCGCCACTGCACACCCTTGTAAGGCCAGACGGAGGCCGGCTCTTCGCTGAGGATTAGCGGTGCTTAAAAATAGAACCTGAGACGTGCAAACGGACTGAGTTATAATGACTGAATTCCAGTGTGAAAAGAAAGTGTCAGCTGGCAATGCTGGAGCTTCGCTGTATGGACAAGAAAGGTGTTGGAATGTCAATCCCACCATCTCCCATCATGGCATGTGGACGAACAGGCCTGGGAGCTTGGGATGTACTACTGTAAATGGCACTAGAGACTGCCACGTGTAATGCTTCTGCGTTACGAAATAAGATGGTGCTCAACAGTATCAGTGATGCACTAATAATCCTTCCTGGTGGCATACATTTAAATATCATTTTGACATGGACAAAGATGAAAACCATTAGAAAAAGATCATGCAGCTGCACCATAGGACCACAGCTGCACCATAGCTGTGAATACTACCCAGATATCAATTGTTAATAATATATACAAGTATATAAAAGTGTAGGATGCCTGTAAGGCTAATAATCAGCCTAATTTTTACCTTATACTAATACAACCTCATTGGCTTCAGAGGAGTTCCACCAGGCATACATCAATGTGTTTATTATTACTTATATTCTGGTGGTGTCTACAGGTCACAAAGCATGCAAACTTGAAAGAAGTACTCCCAACTCCTGACCTAAAGCAAGAGAGCGAACATCTGGCTCTCTGACCCTACCCTCAGGATTCAATAATCAAGAAGTCAAAGATCAAACTGGGAGCAGTACCAGAAGCTAAAAATACTTAGAAAGTAAATAATCTGTTTACTCAGTATGGATACTTATTTGGCTTTTTATGAGGTTTTAGAAACAAGTGCACTGTGTCAATACACCATTTAAGATTTTTTGTTTGAATTTAAAATATGCTGTGATAGTAAAGTTCACTTTGTTTTAAAATGAAAATAAACATTCCCCAGGATAGCAAAAATGCATCTGGAAGTTGGTATCCTGGTCTGAGTTTCACTCTTATTAAAAATGGATGAATGGATATTTGTAGAAAATGAGCACAAGAAAATAGTACTCCAAGAAGCGACAGCACAGGTAAATTTCACAAGTAATTCTATTCTCTTTTCCGATCTTATTGGCTAAGCTAATAAAAAGCACTTATATTTAGGCTTCTATCTTATAATTGAATGCAAAATTTCAGTTCTGCCTTATTAAATAAGGCAACAGACACACTTTGGTATGTTATCTAGACAATTAGAGGGGAAGTACTTTTCGATTTCACAATTTGCAATATCTTGTTCTCTGCAAGCAGCTTGATCCAATAGTCTTTGGTTACTTGCACTTTATAGAGAAGACTTAGCCCTCGTCAGCCATCCTTCAAATGAAAACTAGGCAAGCTTTCTCCACAATTCACATTTCTGATGTCGTACTGAAGTGATAGGAACATCAAGGAATACTGTGAAGATGGTAGCTGGTGAAGTCTTGTCCGAAGATTATAGCTGCATTTCAAGAGATGCTGTTCTTTTTTCATCTACACATCTGGGTTCCTGCATGGGCAAGGGGTCTTGCAGTAAGTCCAAGAATACACTTGCATCACAGTAAGCCCTGTCCTACACAGCAACACCAAACCAGGAAACAGGGAATGGTTGATCTAAACTTTGTGACTGCAGTATGCAAGAAAAATTGAGAGTACACCCGCAGGTGAACTGAGGTCCCAAGGCTCTCCTGGCTTTCTGAGACCAAATGCAGCTTATCCATAGACAAGAAAGGGGGGAAAAAAAAAACCACAGAAATGTCTAGTAAGCACTGAAATATATCTGCAGCAGGAGGGAGACTTTCTTTTAATCTACCAGTTCATATTACCTTGGGCTGAAATCACAACAGACTGCAAGGTCAGGGGTGGCCAGTAGTTTAATGGATGACCATAAAAGGGGCTATGTATTTTAAGAAATGGCAATGGCAATCCAACAGGTGCCAATAATTCTTTCTGCTTCACTGAAAAGATTTTCCAAGGATCTCACTGTCCAGTTTAAATTGCCTTGCCTGCATTTGTACATGGGGAGTATAAACTCATACACTAGAGGAGCCTCAGGACTGAGCAATACCCTTCCACCTCAACTTGTCTTAAAAAATTAATCAGCTGCTGATGAAGAATGTCCAAGACCTGTGAGTAGCTCCTCAAGATGTGTAAATAAACCTCCTTGACAGATACTCAAAGGACCCCATGTTGACAGAAGGTCCTTCTTACAAATGTGTCACAAAATATTTCTGAACATTAAGGAAATGGATGAAAGCAATATTACAAAATATTAAACTCCTTTTCAGTCTTAACCCAACAAATTTACTAAATCTTGTCTGAGTAGGGGTCTTCTAAGTAACCCTGTATAGTCTCTCAGTCCTGGGAAATATGGTGTATAAATATCATTATTATGCAACTGCTCCTTCAAATCTGGACAGCTCTCAAAAAGATATGAAGGGTAATTAGCTCATCTCTGTGTCCAGATACTCTCTTGGGATAAATCCTAAGCAGTACAAAGCACAAGAGACCATCTCCAGCATTTTCAACTTGAAGGCACTAAATTCACATCTGATTAAAGTGCCTAATTGTTCCATTAGGAGACAATTATTGTCAAGCTGCTGAACAAGGTGTTTGTTTCCATAATTGTTATACCTGGGAAACTCTCATATCAAATTAAAAGATTCAGGTTCAGAAAAAGCTCTTTGTAAACCAAATAGTAAAGTAAAATTTCAGCTTGACCTATAAAAAATGAAATTAAATAAAAAACACAAGTCAGTAAATGCATGATCCTGTTGTGCCAAACTGTATGTTAGTATTAGTAACAGCTTCTCACTTTCTGGAGTTTTAATTATGACTCAAGGGACTGGGAAAAAGAGAGGGTGGGAGAGAATGTAACCTTTAACAGCCTCACTGGTTGCTGTCCCTACCTTTACTGCTGTTGAACTAAAAATCTCCACAGGCTAAAATTCCTTACATTGCAAATAAAATAGTTTTTCCCTGGTTTTTATCAGCCCAGGTCCCACAAGGAACTGACAGCCGGTTTATGTCAATGAACAAGAGTTATTGTTTTCAGATATTCCGCGTTGCCCCCCTCCCCATCCCACAAAAAATGATGAGGAACTGAAAGCAAATGTTACTAATAACAAACAGAAGGTCCCAAGGTTGGGGGTTCTACTAAAACAGCATTTTGGGGCATAACATATGGTACAAATAGGTTTGTGGAAGATGCTATTCTACTATGCTTCTTTATGGAAGTCATTCATCCATGCCACTGACACTAGACCTACCACCATGAATCTGAAGTGATATGACCAGACTGTCTAAACGTCCAGACTTTCATGGAGCTAACCGTCTAGGAAGGGAAGAAGCTATGGATTTGAAGGCTGAATCTCACAGCAAAGATAATACCACACCTCCTCTCTACCATCATATGGGGATTTACAAAAGGTCTGGAAGAAGATGGAGAAATTTGCTTGGGCCTCATCCTGTCAGATACTTCCACTTAGATGCTTGGTGCTTTCAAAACCCAACTTCAGACTCTTTCCCAAGAGACAGAAAGCAAATTTTAGAAGCCTAAAGTATTAGAAATTCTTGTACCAGGTTCTCACATCTGGGAGCAACCTCCCCTGTCTGACTCACTGATTTGGCACAACTGATCTGGTGAGATACCACTGTGTCAAATTATTTAGTTTGTGGACAAACCAAGTAAGCACTGGACTTCCTGCGTCCCTTGGTGTCCATCATAGTGGGTCCAAGTGATATCTTCAAGTACATAGCCAATCACTGTCACGTGATGCATCAATATAGTATATAAGCAACTGGGAAGCCTTGAGGATGTGTTCAAACTTTTTGGGAGACAATTTAAAAGAGATGTTTCAACTAGAGGTGGTTCAAATACTGAGTCTAGAAAGCATTGTTACTTGTATGGGCATGGCGGGGTTGCTATTTCATTGACTAAGCCCTGTTTGCAGCAGCCACTAACACAACACAATGAAGTAGACAGTAAGTGAGGAAGACAATTAATCTCAGAAAAGAAGGACTAGAATAGACCGTAGTAGTACATTAATATTTTCTTTATGTTTACTGAAAACCCTGAATTATTTCCCTGTGAGATATTTCAAGTTCAGCAAGGAAGGAAAAATCTCTGGTCATTTCCCTTCCAAAGCATTTTAAAAAGATACAATGTTTGAGCTGGTTATGACATTTAATTGAGTCTCCCAGAAGCTTGTTGGACTCCGACAAAACTCTTGCTCTTCCCTCCACCCAATTACATTTCCTTGTCACACCTGCACAGTGTGGCCACCTTACCTCAAGCATTACAAGCCAAATCTAAATGGGAGGCATATTCTTAATATAGATATACAGAATCTCATGGACAATCACTGAAATCTTATCACAAGTACTACTTTGTCAACTCTACCACTTTGGAAGATGATCTCAAAGGACTAGAGATTCAACTTCTTATGAAACCTTGAGGAGCCAGGACTAAATGACAGGTGACATGATCACTGGGCAGGGAGAAGTCTAGGAGCAAAATTCCTATTGATTTTCAAAGTATATAAGCTTTTATGTGCCTTCAGCACTGTTACTTAAGATGCTCAGCGTAAATTAAGATTTTCACCATTTTTCTACTGCATTCTGCCTACAGATTAAAATAACAAAACATAACAGTTTTCAAAAAAGGAAAATAAGTTGCATCCTATCAAAGCTTTTTAAATGCTGCATAAAATGTCTTTATTTGCCCAGATCAGCATTCAAAAGACAACACATTAAAAAAGAGAGAGAGCTCTAGAGAACTCTGTTCATCAGTATTAGTAAAGTTATGAGTTAACTTCAGATCTGCTAGTATTATGCCACCGAAATGAAATAATTTCTTTGTCTCTGCAATGTTATATTTTTAGATATATTGAACAATTGTGAAAACAATTTTGCAATATCCTCTCCCGTCTGAAAAATGCATATCTTTGTTTCCCTATTTTTTTTTAAAGAGACAGCATTGAATGGTATCATTTCAAAGGCAAGAGTTTTTTAATTAAGAACAGAAAGACTGAATTGTAGACTGAATTGTTGGGATGACAAGTTTAATATGAAGAGAAAGGTTTGCATTGCTCTAATGAAGAAAATTTTATATTTGCACATTATAGCAGTGATAAAATTTGGTATAGGGAAAAATCCTGAAGCTCTGCCTAGGAACTCCAGTAAGCCAAATAGGGAAATAGTGCTACTATATCAATAAAATCACAAAATTTCATGCTGTAGGTGAATAAAATACAAAAGATTAAACAGACTGTATAAACAATGTAATGCATTTCTGAGTTTTAGAATTTTAAAACTGACTTTTCTATGAACAAAGGTGATTTTTTTTTTTTCTGCTGTCTCAACAGCATCTCTGTTAGCCAGCTGAACAGTCCTGTTTATTACCATATATCTGAGAGCAGCATGTTTCAATGTAAGTGGAAATGTCAGTCAGTGTGTGGCATCGCGGATCAAAGCCCTGCCTCGGTACATGTACCTTCTCATCTCTTCTCATCGGGGCTTCCAATTTGAGATGGAACAGAAGGAGCGCGAAGTCAGCTTCAAACAGATGTTGTAAAATGTCTGGTGGGAACAAGCTCCCCTCAGGAGCAGTCAGATTGTGTGGAATAGCATCTGTTAACTTTCATTTGAAAGTCTCCACACTGGAGAATCAGAATACAGCAAAGGAAAAAAACAATACGGTAATGGAAGGGATGGAGAAAAGGAAGAAAAGCATTGTGGATTTTGTGGTGTGTAAGTTTTTAATTGAACTGCACTTTTTTCCTAGTTTTGCAATATTCAACATACAGAAATTTAATTTATTTAAAAGCAAAGATATTATTCCATTTGAAAAAGAATGGGTGGCTATAGAAAGTAAAAACATGTGCCAGAAGTAGGCATAAGGGTCCTATGTGCATCCCACATTTAGAGGACTTTAATCTTTTACTACTTCTATAAAAAGTCTCATATCTCTTCCACTTTAATTCACCAAACAAGGCTAAAATCCAATTTAAGTCGAGAACAAGTCAATGTAAAAAGTAAGCATATGTGTTAAAGAAACATCTTTTTGTAGTATGTCAGGAGTTGTACCCACTTGTTTTCAGATTTCTTCACAGGCATATTTCCCAGCAGGTATTTAGGTGTGGGTTACATCAATTAGATTCACCCACAAAGGAATAATCTGATTCTAGATTGGAGATCCATGTAGCAGTGCTGCCACATGCGAGTGACTCCCTGTTCCTCTATAACCCTTGCATTACTACACAACTCATTTCTATCCCATCTTTCTGCCTTCCTTGTTTAAAAGCTTAAATTTTTCTCTTGCCTACTTTTTGATTGCTGGCTCCAAAGCAAGCATATATGGTAGCACTTTAGGATACTGGAATTGACAGCCACTGCATGTCAGCTAAGGGAACAATCTGTAAGACAGTTTTAATTTGCTACTGGACTCTCTCTGCTCGCATCAATACCATTAATAATTAGGGCAAGGGATGTAGAGTGAGGATACATGGATATTTTTCTCATAGAACATCACTGCAATTTGATATATACAGAAACATAGATCTATGCATCTCAGTCAACACAAAAGAAATGGAGCAATTCAAGTTTTAATGACATAATGAGAAAGAAATCCCCCTGCCAAGAGGAGAGATAGTCTAGCCATTTCAGAGGAAAAGCATAAGCCTAAGCTATAAAATAAAATCCATTAAATTCCTTTCTTTCTTGGCAGTTATACTCTCAGTATAAAAGATAGCTGGGAGACCTAAGAAATCCAGTTCTAAACATTCTTAATTTTGGGTGTGCATAACCTAACTTTGTGTAAACCAAACCCAAGCTAATTTCCACCTGTGGAAGATCTTATCCTTTTTTCCTCTTAATTTTAAAGGCCATTCATTTCAAATAATGGTTTTTCCCCAATCATTAATGGTCTTTGTTGAGCAGAACATGTGAAAAAAGACTTATAATCACAGTACTGTATCTCAATTTGGCCTATGATAATCTTTTTGTTAAGGCAATAATAATACTGCAATAAATTAAGAGTAATTTGAAGTATATTTGCCACTGAGTGCTTAGACTAGGCTGATACAATATCCTGAAGGTATTAAAAAGACAGAAGCGTACTGGGGGTCGGCTGCATAAACACAGCCGTAACACCTCCTTTCAGTCAAGAATTCAACCCAGCACTAGCCAGACTGCTCAGCTGCAGGCATCAATGTCCTGTCATTAGTCAACTTCAGGAAATATTCAGCATTTGCTACCCAATCTCCAAAGACAGGAAGTAGAGGAAATGGAAACGCTGGGGGAGGGAGAAGGTTCTGCACTTTAGTAGGTGATGGAAAACAGTGAGAACATTACTGCTGTGTTTGTTCAATCTAGTCATCTAGGGACTTCTAGAGGAACAAAGACCTTTATCTCCTTTTGTGGGAATAAACATTGCAGAGACAGAATTTGAAGGCAGCATAAAGGAAACTCCAGAGCCAGAAAACGTAAGCTGTGTTGCTGTCTTCTTCCAAATATTCAATGTTTTAGACTTAGCTCCACTTACAGGGAAGGATACAGATCTAAAGCCTATTGAAGTAAGTGGAAAGACTCCCATTCACTTCAACAGGCTTTAGATCACAGCCAGAGTAACAAGATTCAACCACCACCACCACAACAAAAGCTGTCCATAGTTTGAAGATGTTAAGGATTTTTTCCTAAAGAAGTCCCAAAGCTTATTAGTGATACTCTAGAAGTACATCACCAACAGAAAAGGATCACAAATACTATCAAATGGACCACTGCAAAAGACGAAGATAAATGCTGTACACTTGAGGCACTAGCACATGGGTGGTAACTGAATGTTAACCATTGAAAAATACTGCAGTCTAGGAAAGAACAAAATCTCTTTTAAAGAACTCACAAGCTTCCTACCCTTCCCTTTCCTTCATTCCCATCCCCTACTGCCTACCGCCCAAAATACAGGCAATCTTGTAAACACATTAACTTCTTTCAAACTTCAAAGCACTTTCCCTTGCTCAGTCATTTCTCACATCCAAGTGGATGTCCTTTCCATTGCCCTTGTGTAGAGTTAAATTTACTAGAGTTGCTGGCTTACAGCCCTGACCTCCCTAAACCTCTGTGATTTTCCTTGTAACTCAAAAATTAGTGTAGTATGTGACAGGAGGCCTTAATGAAGTGTGGGCAGGAAGGAAAGCAGTCACACTACTCTATGAGCGGTAACCATTGCATCAAGGAGGCTTTAGTCATCTGAAGGGGAAGCTGAATTGCTTGTTGAGGGATATCAGTTCCCATTTTCAATTGTGTTGAGGGAAGGAGGTGGTTGTGGTAGGCCTGCTGGTGTATGTGAGAAGTAACGGAGACCAGGATGCATCCCCGGAGGTAGTTGTCCACAGAGCACACATCTGAAATCCCATTTCAAGAATCCCTGATCTGCAGAGGCATCATCTGCAATTTCAGTACAACCCAATGAAAGCTGCAGGTGTTCACCCCCTTTAGAAGTCAAGTCCCTAATATAGATTTGGGAACCCTCTGTATTGCCATGCACACTTTTAAGGCGATGCATCAGAAACTGGTAAAGAGATAAACAGCTTCTCTCAAGCTCTGCTGTCAATTCAAATTCAGCTTGGATCAGTAACAGCTGGACAGCAGATTGATAGCCTCATTTAAATGATTTCTCACAGAGGCAATGCTATAATAGGCATTAATTAGATTGTCTTGTGGGGATACAGAAAAAGACTAAAAGCCTGGAGAGAGCATTATCTCTTACAATTAGCTGAAAAGAGCATAGGGAGTAAGCTATAGGGATAGCCTAAGGACAACCCTAACTCAGCCAAAATTCCTCCTGGGTTATCTGTGGAGCTCGTGTTGCATGATGCTCAAGTGCTTCACTCTAACCTCACCGACCCCTTGTCAGCATGTGGCAGCCCCCAGCAGGGTCCTCAATCCAAACACCGGGCTATTTAGTACCAGGACAACTAGAAGTTTCTGCAACAACCAGAGGGATAGCAAAAGGATAGTATACAAGAATGCAAATCCATATGTGCTCTCCCTCACATGGTAAAAGGCAAATCTGTAAGCAAACTTTTTGTAGGTGTGTTGTTCCCTTTCTTTTCTAAGGAAAACAAATGCTTTCAAAAGCCTTATTTTATCAGACAAATGTGTCTCTGGAGTTCTGTTCATGAGGAAAAGGCATGGCTGGTTTTGTTTCCTTCTTTTCCTTCCCTTTCTTTCTTCAACAAAGGAAAGACAAGCTGTTGTCTTTTTTTGTTCCTTTTAAAAAATTACATAATTATTTACCAGTTACAGCAAGCTCAGGCTGTTGATTCTTGAGCATCTCCCTTGTATTATAAAAGTGTTCACAGGTAAAGGCTGAAGCAAGTTTCCACAAGAAGAGGTAAAAGTAGATTATCTTGCTGCCATCCTCTTAGCATTTTGAGAATAAAATTTTAAATCTAACATTAACTTCTGAGAATAATAATTAGATATGCCACTGAAGAAGTTATCCTTACATTTTACTTTTGCAGTAACTTTCATTGTGATTACTACAGCCTAGGATAACAACAACTTCCCCTGCTGCAAGCACAGTAGAAGAACAAAAATACTAAATACTGTTACAGCATTCCTCACACCCTGCAAAAGCACAACACCCTCAGCTAAAATAGGGTATCACAGAGCTGTACTCAGGGTTAGGGCTTGGAGTTTCTTTAATAGATGTGTACATGTCTTTTCTCCCTAGTGGATCTACTGCATGGCATTGGTTGCTTTGGATCCATCAGACAGAAATATCTGATCACATATCAGCATCATTAAGGGGCTTGGCTGAATGTTCAAGGTCCACAGTAGGTAGGTCTGGGGACACTCCCTCCTTTTTGACAGTACTACAGCCTAGGATAACAACAACTTCCCCTGCTGCAAGCACAGTAGAAGAACAAAAATACTAAATACTGTTACAGCATTCCTCACACCCTGCAAAAGCACAACACCCTCAGCTAAAATAGGGTATCACAGAGCTGTACTCAGGGTTAGGGCTTGGAGTTTCTTTAATAGATGTGTACATGTCTTTTCTCCCTAGTGGATCTACTGCATGGCATGGTAGTTTCATTGGTTGCTTTGGATCCATCAGACAGAAATATCTGATCACATATCAGCATCATTAAGGGGCTTGGCTGAATGTTCAAGGTCCACAGTAGGTAGGTCTGGGGACACTCCCTCCTTTTTGACAGTAACAGCTTACTGTTACTTTACCACACATGCTAACATCTTTTCACTACTAAATTTTTTTTTTAAATGCAAAAAACAAAAAGTAAAGCAAAAAAAATTAGACTATTAAGGAGGATATAGAGTTAACATGCCAGCTAGTAGTGATGATCCATCAATACAAACTCTCTGCAGTATTTACTGTCCTTCCAAAAACCAAGAAACGTCAGGTAATGTACAGAGACGCATTCATGTACCCCTTCTGTCAGGTAGGACTGAGGGAGCACAGGCTGCACTACAGTGCTCCGAACTCTTCCATCTTTGAGTGGAAAAACAAAGCAAACCATCCTCAAAACTGCTAAACAATGAGTGATGACTCTATGACAATGTGGGGTTTGATCCAAATTCTTGCCCCACACACTTATCTCTCCTCTTAAAAAAAGAAAATTCAGAGAGCAGATAGGAGAAAAACCCTTCACCCTCAATGAAATTACCTTGTATAGAGGAAGAAAAGCAGCAAACAAAAACTCCCATGCTTCACAGGAAATGGGAGTATCTACATTTGCCAATTTTTTTTGCCTAAGCTGATCAGAAGAAGTTTGCAGAAGGGTGCAACAGACATTCAAAAGGCATGAGACAGCCGTCAGAGGGTCCTTACATTAAGGGTCAAGTTGAAAGGGTATTCCCTCCAGCAGCATATTTCGGTTTGGAGCCATCTCTTGATCAGAAACAAATGCTCCCCATAGAATCTGTTTCTTTGAGATTCTAAAAATAAACTGATCTATAAGTGACTGTACTGTAACACAGTGAGTCAGATCAAGGAGTAAGAGCCAATTTTAGGCTATGAAGTAAACCTTACCCTGAATTAAAGGCTATGTCTGTAGACAGAAGAGACAAGTTTTCTCAGCATAATCATTTGGGGGCATGGAGGATAGAGAGGAAGGACAGAGAAATCCTTAAATGAGGGGAGGAAAAACAGCACCTCTGAGCAATGTCTTGCTCTTTGTGATGAAAATACAGCAGCAGTAGAAAAAGAAAATAATGATGATAAATAAGAATAATAACTAATAAATCAAAGGTTCTTTAGTTAGAGCTGAAGATACATGGATTAACAGAAGCGATGCTGTGGTAGGATTTGGGACATAATATACAGAGAGGTTCATGTATGAGACAGGAGCAGTGGGGGCAATCTCTCTAATTTTGACACTAGCCTATGGCTCCTCATCATCCTTTACTTCATTTCTTGGCTGTTAGACTGTGAAAGATTTGCCTGTCCTGTCTTAATCCCTGTTCACAACGGGCAGTAGTATATGTAAGCAGGATTTCAAGCACACGAAGAGGTTAGTAGAAGATCTTCTTCATGCTTTCAGAACCTCACACCTTTTACATCTTTCCTGTAGCAATGGTTCATGTATAAGGAGCAGAAATCAGGCATTTCCATTTTTACCACTGACACAGACGACACCAGTATTAAGGGGCAATAGTTCTTTAGCTTTGCTAGTTTAGTAAGTGGAAACCAAATCTCATGACACTTGAGAGGTCATTTCTGTTATCAATGCACATCTTGTTTCTACAACACATTAAAACTGTATCTTTGTTTATCATTATATGGTATTTATCACTGTTATAGTACACATGATAATTACCAGAAAAGAGTGATATGACTACTATGTGACTTGATTAAAAGGTACTAGACTGTTCTGGTTTGGTTTGCAGAATCATGAGTAATTTCAAAATCCAAAACACCCCATTAACTCCCCAAAAATATTTTTCAGATCACATAACACGAGCATCTGCAGTTTTTTCAAAGCAGACTGTGACACAGTCATTAATAGATTACTATCTTAAAATTAATATAACTCAATTTATTCACTTGTAAGATAGAAATACAATTTCTCAATAAATAAGGTTATTGGAAACGTCATGCAAAATAGACAGTTGTTCATATGTATGACCTGTAGCTTTAAATCCAGAGTGTGTGATTGTCTGTGATTGAAGAGCTATATACAAGTATCTAGAAAACCACAAGGGGGGACCAAAAGAGAAAGAGAAAACAAAAGCTAACTTAAAACCAGCTTGGTACGAGGTCAGATACCTTTATCTCATTGCTCAATCGGGCAGTGATTTGACCACATATTAAGTATTTAAAACCCAAAAGAAGCTTGCCAGAAGAATCACTTCCGTCAGACAGGCCAGTAGGATTTTGGTTTAATATAGTTTCAATGCTGTCAAGTGTTTCCAGGACAATTCAGCATCTTTCTGTGCTGTTGTCAGCATAAATTAAGCATAGACTTAATCATAATTATACAACAGGAAATGTTGAATGTTTCATTGTGAATTAAAGCAACAGGTGCCTACCATATTTACACTAACAATTATTAAAACTTCTAAGTTCTACAGAAAGGGGTCTGAAAACTACGGTAACCTGTAAAATTTAATAAAGAATCCTTCTCAGAATGCAAAATGTTCTATAGGTCAGATTTTCATATATATTTAAGTGCCTTTTATGAAGCCAAAATGGTGTAAACGAGATATTAATATAACAGAAATTCCATCCCATAGGTGAATTGTAAATTCTGTAGAGAAGTCACCAATCATGATTAAATGCTACAATTCTTTGAACGGAGGTTTCGTGAGAAATACTTTTATTATATCAGGTGCAGATTGCCCTTTCTTGGTACATTTATTGATGCATACTCTATTTATTACGGTCTTATTTTTGCAAGAGAATTTTTAATTTAACTTTTGAAGTATGATGTTAAAAAGAAAATCTTACTTTTTGTTGTTACAGCTGTGACGTCCAACAGCCATCCACAACGCAATTAACATTAGTTCGCTTGCACAGAGCAGAACCATTTTTAAAAAGCAGCTTTCTTGATCTAACTCGTTGAAAGCAGATACGAGATATGACTCTGGTAGCTGGCACTAAGATTTTGTTCATATCTTACATCCAATATAGGCCAGAAAAGTCCAGCAGTTTGGCTGATTTCTTTGTATGACATCAAAGCAGAAGAAGGGTTTGGATAATAGTTTATTGGCTTCGCTCACAGGAACAATGCGGCTGTCCAGAATTCTCTCCACATCCTCAAGTTAAAGCATGTGTGAAGTTTTAATGCTTCTTTTACTTACAAAAAGGGCTCTTTGAGCACTGGGTAGTTCCAATAAAAGATTACTAGAACTAAAAAGCATTTGCTAAGGAACAATTTCTCAGTGCCTCAGATCTACAGATGGCATGGCTACAGTGATGTTCTGCCAACAACGAACAAGGGGTCCCTCAATATTTTCTGTCCTGACAAAACCCCTTGAGCTTAAATGAATTTTGGATGTCATCTCCAAATCACACTAGAGAAGACATCCCAAAGTTCTCACAATGCAAAGCTCCTCCATGCAAAGGCTGGCCCCCCTCAGCTCCCACATTGCAACTGATTCCCGTATGGTTTCCTAAAGACCATCCCACATGCTCCTGTCGCCTAACTGCTCACCCAGGCTCTGCAGCTCCCCTAGACTCTTGTGTTCAGACGTGTGATGGGCACCACTCTGGTGCACATACGATAAATGAGTCAGACCAGCCACAGTGACAGAACAGGATGACACCTCTGAGAGGGAACTATCAGCAGCATCGACATGTGTAAGGACACTACACCCTGTTAAGTGCTACAGGTGTTAAGTGTGACAAGCTCCAGCTGAGTAGTGACCATTTTCTGACCTAGCACAGCAAAAACCACAGAGCTGGTAAGAGATATGTCCCATGGAAGAGAACACGGTGTTGGCAGGCTTTTCAGAGTAAAATTGCAGCAAAGTCTGCGTGAATGTTTTCTGCTTTCTATTCAAGACATACACCTAATTCTATTCAAGACAAACATCTCATTTCCATTTACTTCAAAGGACTCTCTACAGCTTGCAATTCAATGATATATACAGAGCGGGGGGTGGGAAATACAAAAGTGTGATCCTCATCTTAAGATGGGACAGTTTCACTGTGTCAAGGGCAACATGTGGCTCTCCTTGACTGGTTGTAGGAGTTGGAGCAACCACTAAAATGTGCGAATGTTATTGTAACACTTAGAATGTCATAGGCCAGCTAGAATCATACCAAGTCAAATACTAGGTTTTATTGCCCAGTACATTAAAAGCCATAATCTCACACACACACTTACACAGTTTGGAACAGAAACAGAATTAATAACAAAGTAGAGGCCACTTTCTTCTGGCATCCAGTGTTATTTTACCTAAAAATACACCCTATGCATCTCTGTACAACTAGACGGGCAGTGGGAATTAATATGAACAAGGGGTTTCTCATGTCTACATCCATGGGATGTCTTTGTTGTACGAGCATACTAATTTTATATATCTCTTCCAATTGTTTCTTCTCTCCAGAGGACAAAGTAAAGCCTTGGAAATATATCTCCATACTATGACCAGACTATGACCAGCTGCTTCAAGAATTCATATCCATGACTTCTTTGTAGAGCGTCTGTCTGATTTTCAGAGAGAGATACTTTCATGGACATGAAGAAAATGGATACACAAACATAACTGGAAAGATATTATAGGTAGCCTGTAACCCAAGATTTGAATGTAGCATTCACTGCTCCCCCACCCTCTCCTCTTCACACGCGCTTTGCCAGGGAAGCATGCATAACTTCAAATGCAAAGTTTATAATTTGGCTTGACCTCTAGGATCATGAATGCTCTTGATCTTGAACTCAGTCAGAAGCCAGTTGCAGGCCATCATAAAGTTACTAGTCATCCAAGGGGAAATGATACTGCACAGGCTGTGCATCAAACAATAAAATTAAAAAATACAATTGTTCCACTCAAAAATCCATCTTCCTAATACATCTGCCCAGCTGTCACACAACAAAACTTTTTAAAAGATTAGTTTTTCTGAGAAAGTCTACATCATCCAAGCTCCTAAACAGATTTCTCTCTCACCGAATCAGATTCCAATTTGATATGCAGATATCTCCTTTCTATTAATGGTTACATGCATTTCTTCAAACCCACATAGGAAGGTTAGCAGTACAAAAGGTTAACACTTTACATACACCATGATAAAAGCACAGGTCCATCCTAGGACAAAAAGCCAGAGTTCAAAAACAGATTATAGTGTTTACCCTTTAATAACTCTGTGAGTGAGGGTTGTGGTAGTGATAAAAGAAAGCATTAACTGTGCCTTACACTGACCAGCAGGAGAAAACAGCACTAAAGCTGGCCAGATAGCCACAGGGTGATAACCCACAAGTCAAGAGCGTCCCGAAAGGTTGCAGGGCCAGGATAAGGTCTTTTAAGCTCCTCAGGCACATCTGAAAAGTCTTCACTAGGGAAAAGTACGTGGTAAGCGGCACCATGACCACCCCAACAGAACACCGGCAACCAGTAGAATTGGAATCCTGCTGAGCCCTCCCAGGCTTAGATGGGGAGAAAATAGTTAAAAAAATGCCTTTTACGTGTCCATCCTAAACTGCACTACAGGGTCTTTAGGTATCGTCAATCTGGATTTTGGCAAAACCTATCCTGCTTTCCCTCTGTGATTCTGTGAAATGAGAGTTACAACTCAGCACAGGCAATGAGCAGAACACCGTGGAGAATAAAACTCTGAAGACAGAAATAATCCGTTAACACTAAATACTTCTTTAAAAGTCTGCACAGAAGCCGAGCATGCAGCGAGCTTTATGACTGCAGCATGTCTTTGCTCAGTATTCACAAATATGGGGAAGTAATCATTATTTATAAAAATCCCATAAAAGGTATCCATTTTTTTTACTTCATAAATGAGTAATGGCTCGATCATTTAGCACCCATGAGTCATAAGTTTTCTCTTGTAAATAGGATAAGATCAAATCCCATGGCAACATGTTCAGTCATATTTAAGTCTTAATTGTATGTTTTTCCCCTTTCTTCCTCTGCCTTCCACCTTCAGAGCATTCTCTGCCCTATACTCTTCCAATTTACAAGGACTCAGTTTCTTCTACAGTTCATCAAAACACAGACCTCGTTTTTTTTAAGCAAGAACATTAACCAAAAAAAAACCCAAAAAAACAAACCACTACCATACCAAAACCCTTCTACTGGGGTCTACTCATTCCACTCAGGCTCAATGTCCTGCTGAATTTTTATGCCATAATGTTCCCCATTGTCACAGATAACCGGAACACTGACATGTCAAATCTGTGTGGTGGGATTTTTTGTACTTGCTGTTACTTCCCACCCCTGACGAAGGGAAAAGACGAATTGCCTGAAGGCTTTAATCATGGCGCAGTACGCACAGGCTGCTAGGGAGATACTCTGTGTCTGGAAGGTAATAAAAAAAAATATATCTTGAGAGAAAATATTTTGGATTTCATTGCTCCCTTGCTATGTCTATGCTTTGGGGAAGAACAACCAACAGCCACATTTTTCAATGCCATTTGAGCAGGGTTGAACACACAAATCCCATTATTGTTAATGGGATTTGTGCACATAATTCTGAATACTTTGAACACTCTCCCGTGAAGTTTCTCCCAACCCCTCAAGAAGCAGGAACAATTCTACGTTATTTAAACATAATCTCACTGACAGGTAATTTTGTGACACAAAATTTATTGCTGGCTTGTCCTTTGAGGGCATGTTTCACCATTAATGTTTCCTTTTAAAAACTCCAGCATACATTAAATGCTCATACCAAGCTTCCTGGTGTTTTCCTTGGAAAATCTTGCTTTCTGTGGTATTTCGCATTATCCAAATCCCTCTTTACTTCCCCCCTCCTCCTCCTCCTCGAATACTCAGGACACCCTTGAAAATGAAATATTTGATCTCCAAAGACCCTACTGGTCAAATATTTTTTTAAATAAACCCTTTACAGTATTCACCTATTACCTCAGACATTCATGTGGTATAAATTTTAAATAAATGTCTACCAGCTTGCAATTGATCAAGTGAGCTAGAGGCCATGAATTTAACATGACTATTCCTGCAGGCTGCCTCTTACAACCTACCATTTGCCACTAGACTTTAACGCGGTAATTAACAAAGCGGGCCACGGGCTCACGGTCCTACAGGCTAAAAGGCTATCTCGGATATCAAGATACTCTGCTTTGGCTTTCGGCCCTTCTGCAACACAAGTGGCTTTAGCTCATCTGCATTTATGTCAGTGAGTCATTTGGAGATCTCAGACATACCTTTGAGATGGTGAATTGCTGAAACAGGTCGTGCTATCAATTAACATGAAAAACAAAGTAATTTCCTACATGCGAACAGCCGATGGGATTGGAAGGAGGAAATTAAAAAAGCCATTATGTCACATGGCCCAGCAAGGCTGGAGCACAGCTATTGCACGGATCGCAGTCAGAACACATGAGGAACGCGCAAGCTAGGACTTGATCATGGAGGTTTAACGTACATCATCATTACCTTAGAGGGAAGGCTCTCAAGTTCTAATAAGAAAAGTATCTGATGAGACGAAAAGTTAAGAATAGGACCTACGTAGCTAACTTAAAATACTTGGGGTGTTCTCGTGGCCGCAGTGCTGGGAAGGGTTTCAAGGAATAAGGCTTGCGCTGTCACTCTGCCAAGGCTGTCCAGCGTTACGCTGGGATGAAATAACTGAAACCAGCAAATGGGGCCCGAGTGATACTGTACATACAGTCTCTCCAAGAGTCCTCCTTCAGTTGTTCACAAGGCTTTATGCCACTGCAGCTCATAATGAGAGGTTTGCTTAATTGCTATCAGCACTTTCAATTTAAAAAATATAAATTTTACATAAAGGATTATTATTAATAGTATTAAGAAATGGCCCCAGAGCGCAAGCCGTTCATTGGTTCAACATTGTGTAACTTACTGACACAAAGACAGCAAGGTAAGTATACAATGGCACAAGGAAGGACTTCTCTTCACCTGCAGAGAGGACAGCTCAACAAACAACATGGAAAAACAGGATTTCTCCTGGATCTTCTCCCAGGAAAGAGCAGAAAACAATACTCCTGTCAGTAGAGCATAGTTAGAAGAAAATAGTCCCATTTTCTAGAGTACAAACAAGACTCTCCTCAGTTTGAACGCCTGGCCATTGCCACTCAAAAAACCCAGATCTGGCAGCTGAACTGAGTCCTGCCCATGGGGTTCTCCCACCTCTTGCCCCCACCACCGTGCACTGCTTCTCTCCAAGACATGGAATAAAACTGCAGGGTAATCCTACCTCAGGGGTCTTGGGGCAGCACCTCCGCTCCTGCTGCACCAAGACCACTGCAAACTGGATACAGTTCTCAGGCGAAGTACGATACAGGCTGAAAAAGCAGCAACTAATGTAGGAGAAAGAGTTTTACACTTTTGCCACTGTGACTCACTGAGGAAGAGCTGCAGCTTCTGACTCTCAGAAACGCCGCTACCGGCTTTGTGAGGCAAATCTCACGCCGGGGATCAGAACTAGATACAGTTGGTTTTACTAGATTGAATTCAAGCAAAAGTCTTCCACTAACATAAATGCAAACAAGGCTAAGTCCACAATTTATTAGAAAGACATAACACTGAATAAACAAGTAAAATACAGTACATTTTATGACAAGGTGTTTTCTCCCTTGTGGGAAAAATTATTTCCAGATTCAAACACATCACAGTAACGTACGCTTCTCCAGTAAATACCATCTGAGAATCTTAACTGCAGCCTGCTGGCAAACCTGCTTTCCAGAAATCATTGCCTTTCCCATTTAGAGGGACTCTTAAAAGGCTGACTCCAGAAAATCACACAGTATTTCCATTCTGTATCATCTTGATCATCTCCATCATCACCACAAAGCTATTAGTGCGTGCACACACACATGCAAAAGCACACCAACACACACGAACACATGCATAGGAAGAACTAGGGCAATGGAAAATACATTCCCTCTTTGCTCACTTATTCCATATACAGGCTAATTTCTAAACCACAGGGGAGCAAATGTTCTATAAAGCCCTCTTATCCTACAACTAAATACCCTTGCTAATGAAGAGTTAGCAACACAGCCATCACTATCAAAAGCACTAACTTTTAGATTAGTAGCAGTTGGCGACTCAGTCATCCATTTTTCATTTTAAGGAAACCTTTTTAAGACTGCACTCTTATTTTCAGGAGTACTATAAATGCACTTCTCATGTTTTTATTTTATTTATTCTGCCCTGGGGATTTGGGTCCCTCTTTGCAAGCAATAAATTTTTCTTTAAATCTTTTCGGTAATAATATATTTTAAAATGAATCAGACAAGGGGAGCAAAAAACACAGGCCTCCTCTCCAAGCGTTTTGGCAAAGCATCACTGCTACACGGTGTTTGTAATCAACTTGTGGTCACTAAGCAGAGCGCTAACGACCTCTGCAAAAATGGAAAGCCACATGTGTCAAAACACGGTTTTCACCCCTCCACTCTGCGCCACCCCCACCTTCCACACACGGCCACCTTCCCCTCGCCACCATATAAATTAGTAAGGAGGAAAGAGAGATGGAAAGACAGACAGACAGAAAGAGACGCTACGGCAGCTTTTAAAATCGTTGCTGTAAAGGATTTATCTGAAGGTCTGAAGGGACAGCACTCAGTACTTGACAGAATGAGTTACAGTGGTTAGAGGGGGAAGGAGGAGGAGGAGGGAAAGCAGCCTGGGAGGAGAAAACCTCCAAAGTCTCGCCTCTAAAACGCTCTTGGAAAATTTCCAATTACCAGTTCAGAACAATGTTGACATTTAGCCTTTTTCTAATCAGCGTTGTCCGTCACCCAGGGCAGAGATTCCTGCTGAATGACGGAGCTCTTCTGCCACGGGCAGTGGCGTCCTCCTGCCAGCCTGCTCCTCTCTGCCCATGGCCACCGCTCACCAGCACCCAGACCTGCACCCCTGTCCCAACCCAACCACTTCCAACTTCCCAGCAGTGGGCTGGGACCCATGTGTACAGTGGGCTATGGCACAATGGCAATAGCTGCCAGCAGGACACTAAACCACCACTGATGCTCCACAGTCAAGCTCCTGACTGAGGGCAGGGCAAGTGATGAAAAGTCTCATTTTAAGACAGGTTCTGTAGATTCAGCAGATGCCATAAACTGAAATACCTCACCGGGCAACCAAGCTCTTAAAGATAGTTAAATTCAGGTATTGGATTTTAATTTGACCAAAGTGATGTTGCAGAAACCTGCAGCTTTACTTGTTTACCAGTTTCTGGTTTCAAGCAGAGAAAAAAGAAAAAAAAAAAAGAACAAATCAGAGACAACAGAACTGTAGGAAAGAAAGTACTTAATTGCTATTAATAACTGTTCTCATTATTTACAAATCAATTCAACACTCTTAGACCTCTGACAAGTTCAGTGTCATTCACTGTGCAGATCAGAGGAGCACAGCGCGAGGCTGAGCTACATCATGTTTCGTCCATCATCACAGAACAGAAAAAAAACCCAGCTTGGCACAAGCAAGACCTAAGCTGCCGTCAGCTCAGAAACATCAGGACTGGAAAAGGTCAGAGAGCACTATGGAGCTGGTACTGATAGGGCGAGATGAGGTATGTTGTGCAGCGATAGCCTGCCTGAGCTATCACACAAGCGTGGACAGTGGAGAGGGAGGAAAGCGCTGCCAGCAGAAGGCAATGTGCGCCGCAGCAGCTGGCTGTCATCACGGAGGCTTAGGTACCAATCCCACTGACATGGCAGAGGGAGTTCCCTTGCAACAGGAGACAGAAGACCTTACTTTCTTCATCCTTACTGCAGATAACCTGTTTACGGACAGTAGTTAAGCAGCTGACTGATTTAAATTCAGTTCTCTAGCTGCAGTGATTTCAACAGCATTAAGTTTGTTCATGTGGAAGTAGATGTAACTACATAAACATTAAATCAGGTAAATGCAGGATTGGGGTTAAGGCTCAGTAGGCATAAGTAAATTCATTTTCAGAAGTTATTTAGGAATATAATCTATTAATTTTTAGTGAAATAAAAAAACTTCTTTAAAGCATCATCAAACGTCTCAAGCATATCCTTCAATTCAGTATTTTGAAAGACCTCAGGCAGTGAGACTACTCACAAATAAGTCTGTACGTCTTAAATTCTTGCAAAACACTAGGATATAGCTCTGAGGCAGTAAGCTATTTCAACTTGGGCTTCACTGCAAGCAGGTAAGTAGTGCTGCAAAGTCAGCAGAATGTGTGAAGTTTGCACATCCCAAAGTATTTACAGTGTCCTGGCAGGATCTCCTGAAACTGAAAACAGCCAATTTCAGCGGCATCAGACCTGGACCTGGACCTAGCTCTGGGAAAGTCTGGAGACAAAAACCCCCTGTGAAACATAAATTTGCTACAGCCTCACAAATAGTTTTGACTTAAATCTTACCACATTTTACACTTGTTCCCCTTTTTCTGACAAGTTTCAGCCCATGACAAAATTCTTTCAAAACCTTCACCACGCTTTGGACAAGCAAGACACAAACCAAAAACAATGTGTCCAGTTAGAGATTTTAAACCAAAACAGTGGGCACAGTTAAGATTAGAGAAGTGGTGTTAAATGGGCAGTGGTGGTGAACAGGGGAGAACAAAGTGCTGTACTGTCTTTAGATTATCTTTAGAGTATCTCCTGATGCTACAATAAGCACCGCACACACTAGTCCTTGACTTGGACTTTGGGGAAAGGAAAGGGTAGGTCTGAAGTATAATTTGAGAAGAAGTCACCAATAGCAAACTCAGTAGCAGTTCAAAAGCAATTCCTTAGAGGAACTTTGGTTCTTTAAAATGCATTCTTATTTTGTTCCCAAACCCGTCAGCATTTATCAAAGTCACCATTTCATAATTTTTCCAGAATTCATCTTCCATTTTCAAAAAATAAGCCAAATAATTTAGCTTCACTCTGATCAGGATAATGTGGTTTAATTCCTCTGTTCTCATCTCTTCTAACTTCAAGAATTATCAACCTTTTAAGAAGCAACAAGGACAAAACAAAGGATAAAAAAGCACGTTAAAGGCACTTGGAAAAAAATCCACATCCTGATTTCAGCTGCAGAGGAAGGGCAGACATAAATGGAGAAGAAAAGCAGAGGGGAGTTCAGGGAAATCTGTCTAGGACAAGATGAAGAAATATAAGAAAATATCTATGCCCCTATGTCAGAACTGATAAACAATTCTCTCAACCAGTGACATAGGCCAGAAAATCCTGTGTCCTGTGCTATTTTGTGTTTCACAGAACACATTCTGAATAAAAGACCAGAAAGAGACTGGCTTGAAAAAAATATTGTGGTAACTCTTCTAAACCAAGCTGTCAAAGAAAAATCCATTTATTCAGCACAAAATGCTCTTTCTAGGTGTACTGCCTTTTAAAACATACATGCCAGTGCTCAGCTCTCACAAAAATGGGTAATCTTGGTAAATTGGATTATGGCAACTTGCTCCACAAAAAAAGGATGTAGTGTGTAACAGAGAAGTCTTAGCTACACTAAAACCAATAAAAGTTTCGCCAATAGCTTCACTGGGACTAAGAACCAGCTGAAGAAGTTGACTTCCAAATCATTTCGTCAATAAAACACTGAGATGTTTATGAGATTTACATTAGTTATCCTTCAAACTCTCCACACAAGTTTTATTAACACATACGTTCATTTAAAAAAAGGCATTAATTTATAGACCAGCCAAACTTGTACTTTCTTAGCACATTACTACGCGAACGCCACACACATGGGACTTGGCTTTTCAAGACTTTTCCAAAGCTGAGAGGCGGAAGCCTTTTCCCATGTGTTTGCTAGCAGGCTATCCCTCCCTCCCTCTCTCCCACCCATCCCCAAAGGCCTGATGACTCTCCCAGTCAATCCCCCTCCAGCCAAGGGAGGCTGGACACGGGTCCCCCAGCAGCCTGCCAGTGCCAGCGTGTCAGCCAGCCCACGTCCCTCCCTGCCCAAAGGGGCAGGCTGTGCTCAGCTGCAGCACGACAGCCATCCCTGTGCCAGGGCAAGGATTATTTACCAGTTTGGGTTTCTTTCCCTTCCTTTCTTTTTCTTTGAAAGAGCACATATTAAAGCAGGGTCGCCATCTTTTCCATTCTGTCATCTCCTGTGGGTGGAAAGCTTCTTAATTGGGGTAGGCAACAGCAACAGCAAAAAGCAAGCACTCAATTTCAATGCAATCTACCTTTCATGTCAATGCAGACAGCAGACAGGCTTCCAGGAGCGTCCCAAAGACCCTGACAATAGCTAATATCATTTACGCTTCCCTTTCCCTGCAATTCACCACTGTTAAATACAAAGAAAATATATACACATCCTGCACTTGTAGAACTATCATGAGTTACGAGGCAGAAGCATTTGTAACACAAGCAAGTCTCCACATTTTCCTTCATGTTTAAGTAACTTCTGGTGAAGTTACTTTGCCCAGGGATAGCTCACGTAGTGAAGATGTTGCCACCACTTGGGAAAGTGAGCCCAGAAACTTCACCGGAAGGCCCCACACCAGAACACCGAAACTGTAGAGCAGCATTGTGAAATCCCACAGTTAGGTCAAACCATTCAATGTATTTCTCTCTATCATTCATCTGTAGGAGCTCGTTTGGTTCTGCCACTTTCAAAAAAAAATGTGAAAAGCCTAGTAAGTAACCTCAGTAGCAAGACAGATGTTGAGAAAGGGAGTAACTGAATACTGCCAAGATTATAGGAGACCCTTTCTGGCCTTCCATTATTATCTCTTCAGTGTTAACGTTATTACCGTGAGCTTCCCCGTGTCTTTCTTTTCTTCAAATGCTGGCTCTGGGAGACTTTAATGCTCCATTTAAAAAGAAAACTTACATTACTAGCCCTCATGGACGCAGAAAAAACCTTGAAAGCAGGACTTGAAAGCATGTCTCAACATACCCCCACAGGATGAAAAACCAGATGTCAAACAAAAGGAACAGCTACTTTATTATCAATTTTATTAATGTTTGTGCCTTACTCTTGATTAGAGCCAGAAAGATTAAAAAGAAGCAAACATCTTTTCTCTTCTTAGAGAATTGTTGAGTTGTTTTCAAGATTTTTCTCCAATTTTAAGGATTTGAAATGTCTTAAAAATGGAAGATAAACGTCTCCTACAGGTGCAGAAATGCGGAAGGTGGGGCTTCATTAAATGAACCCCAAATTGCAAGATGTGTAAGGAAATCACCTGTGGGCAAAGCTGCGCCAAGGAGCACCCTAGTTTGCGCACCCAGCTCTGGTGTCTTTCTAGAGCCCCTACATTCTCAATTTATTTTCTTTTGAGATCTTGCGTGTGAAAATGCAATAGCTCTCCTGATATTGTTCCCATTATTGGTAATACAAGGAATAGCAACAGGCTTTCTTTGAAAGAAGAAAATTCATGTTTTATAAAGCATTTTGCAAGAGTTATTTTCTTTCTGAAAATAATGGCATTAGTGAAAGTTTCTAAAGTCTGTTTTGGTACATAAACATACGGCACTTTGCAGTGTCCATATGAAGCAGACAGAATAGCAGCACTGAGGCCGGATTCCGGCCCAGAGCATTTCAATGACCAGGCCACACAACCAGCCAGTCAAGTGGCCAAGAGCAAAGCAGCACTGCAGTATTGCAGCCTGCATTTATAAGCTTTGCATCCGTTGTGCCATGGCTCCATCTAAGCACAAGCTCTTCTCATACACTCATGCTGGTTTACTATTTCTGTACCGTACAGAAATAGACAATGGAGCACATTCAATCCTATTGTTTTTTTCTGTGGGCTGACTTTGGCTGATTTTGTTGCACTACTGGCAATTTTACTTATCCAAATATAATAAGAAAGAGTGAGAGCCTAAATGATTGATAGCAGGGCTCATTGAAACGCTAGCAGTGTTAGGAATTAGTGTGTTCTCTCCCTCCTTATAATGATCCAAAATTCAAGACTGTGACAAAGAACAAGCACAAGGGAGGATCTGGCTTGTGCCTTCCTTTTCAGCAGATGCATCCTTGGGAATAATTTAAATATCATATTTCAGCCTTGTTTTGCACACAGAGTGGAGTGGAAAGTAACTGCTGTTTTTGTAGTGAAGGCAGGGGGTACGGTGGGAGAATAGCTTTGCTAATCCTTCGTTTCAGACTAGCTGAAGCTCCCTATGTCCATGAGACCAGAAAGGGCTATTGCCTGCTTCCCACACTGAATGACCTGACTCTCCGGGAAACCTTTGAACTGCATTTCTTTCAGCACCTCTGACATTGCCTTCTGGCAAGTTGTCCTAGCTGAGTCCTAGAGCATTATAAACATTGCATGGGATTCTACGAAAGGAGAAGGAGGCGTCCTTCTTGCCTGGATGCCTGAGCTCAGCATCTGATTTTATGTGGAGGGAGTGGTGATAGGGTGGAGGGTGAGAACCGATAAATGTGCATGGCTGTGAAACATTTGGAAACACTTGAGCACGAGCACTTTTCCGTTCTTACCCCCTCCACTCCTTTCTCCCAGCACAGAGGAGTGATGGGTGAACAGCTGAGATGAGCGCCTCAAGTTTCCACTTAGTGAAGACAAAGGGACAGTTCTAGGTAAAGCCCAAAGAAAACATCTTTCTCAGCCTTTTTTCCCTTCCTTTCCCCTTTTTTGAGCTCAGTCATTATGCCATCCAATGAAAAGGAGTTTGGTCTCGTCATTCTTTCCTGATCGCAACGTAAATCTGTTCACTTACTGCTACTCTCAAGTGAATGTTGTCGATTCTCTGTACCTCAAGTGCACGGGCCCTGCTCCCTGACACTTAAAACTCTGCCTCCCACCATCCCTCATAAGGGATGGAAGGGAATAGGACCCTTGCCTGCTGGGTGGCAATGCAGTGAGTTAGCCTTACTGCCCTCCCTTCTCCAGAGCTTGGTGTGGGGTACAAAACTCACATCCTTCCATTGTTTGAAAGAAGTGAAGTGCAGCTGCCAACATTTGGCGTTTATACCCAATACGTTCATCTTACTACAGAGGTTACAAGTTCACAGAGTCCAAACAAAGCTCTCAGGTAACGTGTTCACTTGAACCTTTCTCTTTTTTTTGAGTTTCTTCTTTGCATTTTCTTTTCTCCCAACTTTAAATAAAAAAGTGTGCTAGACAGCAAAGTTACATCATTTTATAATCTCCTGTGGTGCTCCAGTACGTGCAGCACTCGCAGACAGGCAGATATGGGTGTTTAGCATCCCTCAGGGAGGAAGGAAGGGCTGCTCAGTGAACCAAGTCTATATCCTGTGGTACAAAAAAAAAGCCCCCAAATACTGAACCGCTTCCACATTAAGGTAATTTCTACCTGGAGCGCATTTGAAAAATGAGAGACCTCGCTTTAATGTCTTACGGGAAATTCAGGGTCTGTACCAGTGCAGCATGTTCCCCCTCTCCCAGGCCAATGTGCAGAGTCAGCACTGAGATTTGCTCCAAGCCTCGGTGGGGAACTTGAACCCCTTGACCTACTGGCCCAGAGAGGAGAGTGCAACCAAGTCCCTCTGACAATAAACATAGAAACTATTAGTAAGATTAACTCTCTGGCACCAGCAATCCCAGCATCTGTTTTAGACACAAAGAGGATGCCTGGTGAAAAGAATACAGTGATGACAAAGGGTTAAATAAATGTGAACTGGGCAGGATCCTGCTACGTGATTCTTTTCCATTGTTTGCTGATGAGGTGCAGGCGCTTGGCTGTGCAGAGAGAGGTTTTTAAGGGGACCCAGAATCTGGGAATACACTGCTTTTAAATGGGGAAAGCTGATCTTTAGAGATAATGTCCCTCACCACTTCATTTTTTAATACCTCAAGGCATCCATATTTTATGTAATCTCAATTTTAACATCAGTAAAACTCGATTACAGAACCTCTAAAAGTGAATCTGCAGAAGAAGAACAGTGCAGTCTCCCTGTTTTAGTAGTCCTAAAGATAGCAGGGGAGGGAGGGACTGGCAGCCAGCAGGCTAGAGGCTGGCATGGCAAATAGGTACTAAAGATGGTTTCTCAGACTGGTGCAAATGCTGTGCAGACTGTTACCTGTTCATCTGAGGGAATCTTTGAAAGGGTGCCTGGTAGAAGGGGATTAGGACAGTAGAGTGCTTGGTCCTGTTCCCAGAAGCAGCAGGCTGGTATTCCGTATTTAGTATTACAAGTTGTGAAGGGCACAGAATTAAAGCTGGTAACCCAAAGAGAATGCACTCTCCTTCTGAGATCTCTACACTTTCCTAGAGGGACACCAGTAAAATAGACAGGGTGACCAGCAAAGGCACTCTGACAGCCAGCACATCTGAAAGGTCAGATTAGATTGAGCACTTAGTCTTTATCCATTAGCAGAAGCTAATAAATCAGAGACTACCAATCGCCAAGAAATAGCTCTGTCTTTGTAACATAACCATGTCTTACACCAGATTGAAAGGGCTCCAGGAAATCTGAGGGCTCTAGATAATACTCTAGATAATGTGAGGGCTGCTTCTCAATGACCTATTTGATAACCTTCTCCACATAAGGATGTTTACAGGCTGGGTGGCAACTAAGATGTTTAGCTATGCTGAGATGACAACTTTACGAGGTAAGAAAAATAGCACAGCATTTTATTGTTGTTGTCGTCGGATGTGGGTGCAGCTTTGAAAGGTTGCTGCAGCAGTTCTGTCAATAGGACTTTTTGGAAATAATGATTTTTCTGGTTAGGCCCCAGGCTGCATTAATTGTTTGGAGGGTGTTATTCTTCATCTGTTGTTAATAGCTTGTTAGAAAAAGCAAAAGACATGAAGTGCTCTTGGAGCAATCTGTTCTAGAAGCCTAGAAATCACGTCAGGTGGAAGTTATTTTAGAAAGATTTTTACTTTGAAGGGTTGCTGGACAATCTAGTGTCTGTTTAGTGTGTCCCTGCTCATAGAAGCTGGGTATGGCATAATGGATTTCCTCTCCTACACCTTTAGCTTGGTATTCTCATACCCTAATGAGAAGCTCAAGTTTGCTGGCATGAGAGCACACACAGCATTTTTCTACAGTCTCACTGTTCCAGCTGCCCTGTGAGGACATTGCACAGTGTCCGTTGAAGGCCATGGAGGAACTCTCATGGAATTCAGTGGCCTCTTTCCATTAGGGGGAAGCAAAATGAGTTCCTTTGGATCTATGTGGAAAACTTAATTATCTTCCTTTCCAAAACACTTTATCTGATTTAAGTAATCTGCATGGACATGCCCTCAACATTTGCTGTCGTGGTGTCACTTTTATCTGCTGCACGTTTGACTCGCTCCATGGAAGGAGGGGGTTTAGGGAAATGTATTGCTTTCATTTTGCTTCTGTTACACAGGCAGTATCCACACCAGCGTTAATGGAAAGGAATTAGGATGGAAAGCTTCCTCAGATTCTGTCTGCCACTAAGACAGTTTGCACAGCCCAGTCTAGGGAAAACAAGGAAAACACACACAGAGAAAATGATGAATGAATGGATACCTTCTAAAGAGAGAGAAGAAAGCATGTAACAGAGAGATTGCAGACAAGGGAAAGGATTGTAGGCTCATACTTGTCTTGACATAAAACTCATTTTTTGAGCATTTTGCAAAGAATGGAGTCTGTTTTAGAGTCTCTTGGGGTTACTATAATAGAATTAATTAACCAGAACAAGAAAAGAAAAAATAACTGAAGCATAATACTTTTTCAAAAGAAAAATCAGTGTTTGCAGGATTTGTGAATGTCTGATTCATCGGGACATTAACAAATTTATTTTAATAGAAAAAGAAGAAAGGAAGAGAAGGAAAATTAGCATCTTCCTACATTTGAATATGCTGAAGTCCTTTGAAACAAAACTTAATGTCAATCATGCCAAATCGAGAGCCCCGTGCCTGAACATGCTCTCTGCCACAACAGCCCCAAAAGCTTACGGGAAAAGCAGGGGGGAACAAAGACAACAGAGCAGCCAGATCTACACAAGGAGCAGTGAGGAAAGCTGTTACACACACAGACACATCAGGACAGCTGTTGGGGGAAAGCAGCTATATCCATTCAGGATAGCAGTCGTGCTCCGGAGCCAGGAAGCTGGGATCCGTCGCTGATAGCCAGGTGGCTCTGTGCCAAAAAGCAGAATGGCACGAGGTTTGCGTTTTGGTGTCTTGGAGATACTAGGAAAGGGTTGGGGCCCTAGGAAGTTCTTCCTTCAGTGTAACACAGACAAGAGCTGTGGGCCTGATATCATTCACCAAAGCCCAAAAGGCCTCCCAAAGTCCTCAAAAATCATCGTCACAAAGCAAAAAAGAGCAAACTGATCCACTGAATGATCCTGGGCCTAACTAAGCCAGTTATTTTGTTCCCTTTGGATGGAAACCACATCACTTTCCTGAAGTTAGATGTAGGACATAGGCACATTCGGCACTGACCACCTCCAGACAGATCTTCTGGAGGCTTCAGGACTTCCATTCAGTCTCTTTGTTCAGCAAATTGAGAACCTGAACACACACCCGTCTGCACCAGTTGAACCTCTATTTGCTCCACACATAACACCTATGTAATATCAGCAAGGAGTGTTTGTGAACTAAACGTTGCACACACATCTCTTAGTTTTAAGAAAGGGGACTGCAAATAAAACACTAATTTTCTTATCCTCACATACTGGTGGTCTTATTGTGCCAAGTATTTTAAATGTCAGCTCCTGGGGATTATCTCAGAGCTGTATGACCAATCCCCAAACTATGTGCATCAATGGGAATATCAGTGGTTCCACAGCACATCCAAACTCACCCTGAAACATTGCAAATAAAAGACTGTGGGTTTAGGATTGCTTTTTGAACCAAACATTAGATAAGAGAAAGGCTATTGTGGTGCTAAAAGCTGAAGACAAAATTACCAATATATCGTAGTTTTTAAATATATCACTCATTTATATTTCTTTAAGAGGAAAAAAAAATTGGCTGTAGTTGCAATCAGTCTTAATTCACTCTTTATTGCTGCTCTGGTTCTGTGTTATTTGAGCTGGTTTAACTGTTAAAAGCGTTTCAAATGTTCACATGGTCTGCATTAGGTTACAGAATAAAAGTAAGTACAGCCCACCAAATGTAACTTTCTGAAATGTAAACCACATGAATTTGATTTCTTTGTGGTACAACTTTAATTGGGTTCAGAGGTCTTTCGGTCTTACCTGTCTATCTGCTCTCTGATGGCCCGACCTGATAAAGCTAATACAAAGAATCTGCGAATATGATCCAAACTGATTACCCTCAGTTACAGTACATGGCTTTATTCTTGACAGTAACAGTCCCTTAGCCCAGTTCATTTTTAGGCTGCAAGTTTGAACCCTGGAGCCCCCATTGAACTGGGAGTAGAAATGTCACAACTTCTCATAAAAGATCATGTCCCTTTGCAACTCTGCAAAACTAGAGAACCAGAGGGAAAGAGAACATCTAAGTGCAACCGTAAGTGATCACGTAGCCTAAAAAAACCTGCACAAGCATGTGTACGTATGTATGCTCTACACTGTCCCAGCAAATGTCAAAACAGAGAATGCATCCAACACAGACTACATGATTCAGCAGCGACTGCAAACGGAAATTACAACAGAGTCCAAAACCTTCAGAAATTGATCTTCAACTGATTTTGGATTTATTTTTTTTCTTTTGACAATACTCCACATTGCCTTAATGACAATTGCTCATTTGCTCATAAACTCTCCTTTCTGTTGCACCACGTTGTGCCATATCCCTTGCTGGGCTGACACAACAGAACTACTGCTTCCCATCTAGAAAAGCACATCATATCTCAGCAACAACAAAGACAGCACTGTACAGCAAGTGTACTCACCTCGTATCCTGTGACTCGTAAACAAAGACCTGTATCAGCTTGTGGGAGAAGATCTGGAATTAAGCAGACAGCTCAGGAGAAATGTAGAGAGAAAGGGAGCGGCGTGCTGAAATACTACAAGTCCCTTTGCCTGGATAGCTTGTTTTCTTGGTTTTGTAATGCCCAGCCATGATTGATGAGCAGTAATACATGTAGAAGTCACTCCTGGGGAGATTCCGATTGGACACAAGAGCAAAAATTTTCAGAATGAGAGCAATCAGCCATTGGAATAATCTCCCCAGGGAAGTGGTGGATTCCTCATCAAGGGGCACCTAAGATTCAGCTGGACAAGCTGCTGGGCCATCTTGTCTAGACCATGCTTTTGCCAAGAAAGGTTGGACCAAATGATCCTTGAGGTCCCTTCCAACCTGGTATTCTATGCTTTTGAAAAAATACCATGAAAAAGATTCACAGTGCTCACAGCTCTTGGAAGAAGACACTGTAGAAAGGAACACTCAGCAGACCCAGTAATAATATAACAAACCAATATTGAAAATTATTTAACTAAAACTTCCACTGCAATTCATAAGTTTAATTCAAGTAAGTAAACCATTAACAAGTAGAAACACTACAAATCATCACCTAGTTCAGGCAAACTACATCTTCTTTTCCCCACTGGAAGACAAAAAAAATAAATTGACTTTCAAAGCCAATGTAGTAAACTTTTTTTAGGTTAATATTTTCATCCTATTCCCCCAAAGCTGTTGTTGCCTCTGTCATTTTTCTACAGTTCTATTACAGAGCAGTGTTCTTTACTAGTAGAACTGTTCTCTCAAATAATTTCCACTGGTGAACATATGAGCACTAACAAATGAGGTCCCTTAATTAGTTCCAGGTTTTTCCAATAAGCAGTGTTGGCAATACAGTTTTTAGCTCTCTGTCCATCACAAATAACAAGGCAGGGCTTGTAAACATGGCAGGGGTGTCTCTATTTTCCTGTTTGTATATTGGGCAAGCAGGAGGAGTAAGAAGGAAATGTATACCTCAGTGGTGGGGTTTTATTGTCAACTTGGAATAGGTTTTTTGGCTTGGAATCATTTACACTGTCTTCAAGGACACATCTTACGGCTTCCCAACTTGATCATAAGGAAAATTGAACATTTCCAAGGACATTTCCTCCAAAACAGAAATTGATTTTTTTTCCTTTGAGGTTTGAAATGTGGTTTTTTGCTTTTGTTCTCAACCCCTGTTTTCTTTTATATACGGGTTTCTGCTTCCCTCTGTATTTATGGGTTCTGCTTGGGTCCAATATTGTTTCTAGCATTTACTTTATAGGAGTTAGGGCCCCACAACCCTTGATGTTGCATTAACGTGCAACAAAAAGCTCCATGCTACTAGGCTGTGTACAGAAAAAGACCAGACTGGAAGGGACCCCAGCTTTCCCCACAGAAAAATATAGTTTCACATGATGGCTTCTGGAATGAACTTTGCCTATTATGTTTTATATGGATTTTGAATAAATCCTTTGAGTCACAAATTTCTTATTGGAACAATAGAACTATATAGAGGCCAGGGGAAAATTTGGAAGCAAGTATGGATTTTCTTCCCTGTCGTGGAGCCCAGAATCCATATCTTTCTCCTCAACCATTTAGTATGGCACAAAGGGAACTCACTAGCTGCTTTTTTACAGCTTTCTTTTCTACTTCACGGTAGAAATATTATTCTGCTTCCTGTTTTATTTCCCCACAGATCAGAAACTATTCAAAGACATTCTAGGTCCTTTTCCTCTGTGGGCCTGGAATGGACTGCAGAGAAAGAAGAAATTAAAACAGGCTAAAAAGGAAATTAATTGTAAAGAGGTAAAGTTTTCCACACAACTCTTCCATTTGGTGTATATATTAGCCAGCTCAGATTTTGTAATCTACTGACCGTGTATCTTCAGTATGGACTTAGCTCAATAGCTGTACCATGTAATCTCAGACAAATGGAACCCCTCACAGCAAGCATAAATTGAGATAAATAATAGGAAATTGGTTCAAATTTGGTCTCCTTTTTAACCCAGTTCCAGCTCACATCTTCAAATGTTGCAGCAGTATTTCAACCAGGATCAGCCATCCATAACAGCCCGTTGAGTTTAATAGACCTTCTTGTTTGACTGAGTATCTAAAAAATATTGCTGCCTTTTGCCCACTTTCATAATGCTCATTTACATGTGCTGCCCAAAAAGTTACATCAACAACTTGCAGCGATAATGAATTAATGAAGTCCAGCATATCCAAAGAGAGATTCCTTGGGGCACATTAAGTCAGCAATCCAACTCAATCCAACAGCAATCCAAAACAGCTGCTGACAAAACAAGCTTTACCCATGAGTATGCCAGGGAAGCTTTCTGCATGCAGGTCTGCCCAGATGCTGCAGAAGAGCATCACCATTCAGGGCTGTGCATCATCCCCCTATGTGATAGGTGGGACAACGCTACTGCAGGTTACAAGCCAGGAACATGCGCGATGAGAATCACCACTTAAGCCAACTGTAGCTTTCACTTACTAGCTAGAAGTTCAACTGTAGCTAGGCTTCCAAAGTGCTTAAAGGATCACAGACAGCACCTTGCAGAAAATGGATTCTCATGTTAGCATGAGCCTCAAGCCCAATCAGCTGCAATTTAACCAACCTGGAAACCCAATTAATTACTCCTTAAGAAACTTCTCATTCTATTCTCTATTTGTATTATTTTTAGGTCATCTTACTTTCAAGGTAGGGTCATCCTGTCTTTGCCTGGGAAATCACAGACATTGAGTGGGGGTGGGAAATATGTTTAAAGATATCCAAGCCCTAAATAAAAATCCTTAATGCCAGGAATGCTGAGAAGAACAGAATTACAAGCAAACAATCAATGGTCCCTATGGAAAACTGAATTCTTCAACATAGACAATAATACCACAAATGTCAGGTTGTACTTGAACCCACACCAGGGATCTTTATGGACTATTAGATGTGCATAATCACTCTCAAAACATTAATGAACTGAAAAAAAGGTTCAGAACAACTGCTCTGCTAAGAAGTCAGGATTAACATACCTGACTTCTGACCAGGTCTAGAAAATTTTTAGTTGCTTGAAGAAAACTTACAAAGACCAAAAGCCACCATTTTCAGTAAAGAAATCGTGGGGCTAGAAGCACCAGAAGAATTTTTGTCTAGGACCATTTGATGCCTTTGTTTTTTTATCTCACAAAAAAGAGCAAGAGTTGGAGGGGACAGAAAAGTATGAAGACACAAGCAAGAAAAGGTAGTAAACGAACAACAGGCACGACTTTTTTCATATATCAAGTGTTCAATATGTACATACTGTATTTCAATTTGTAGGGTTAAAAAGAAGTAAGAATGTTACTATGAGCCCTTATATTTATAGCACTGGTCAGCCTGGATGCTATGGTTAAAGAACTAGATAAAAGTAACAAAATATAAATCAGAATTCCCCAGGAAGTATATACAATTCTCTAAAGACCGTCGAATAAGCGAGGGATTTGGATTTCACTCATTTGGAGAATTGTCCACTGAAAACATTTTATTACCTCGCCAAGATTTTATGGACCCCATCAGAACAGCTGCGATTCACTTCACTTGCAGCGGAGGAAGCTGGTAATAGCTCAAAGATTGCCCCCTTCATTTCATAAACCAATTAGGACCTGGATCCTACAACTGGAGTAACACAACCCCTTCTTTTACTGGCAAAATTCCACTTCATTTATGTGAGCTCAGAATAAAGGTCTCTGTTGGCAGAATACAGATGCTCATAGCAGCAAATGTTTCTAAAACACACTAATTTGTTTCTTCTTCTAGGGAATGCTTTTCCTGCACTCATCAAAATGAACGCTTCTCAATCTACCTGCAGGTTCTGTCTAGTCACCAGCTCCTTGCAATTTGATACTAAACATCACTAAGAGAATTTAAAATTATGATTTATCATGTGCAGCTTTGCTAGAAGGTCTCCAAAATGACAGATTTATTTAAATTATTTCTTCCCTCTAAATCAAGCATCATTTCATTTGTTCAAAAGAAGTCGTTTTGGTGATGGTGTCATCTTAGATTTATCTATGGTTTTGATTTAAATTGTACTGGGTTTTTTGGTGTTGGGTTGGTTGTTTTTCTAAATGCGTATTTGGCCTATCCATAAGTTTAAAAAAAACAAACCAATATGTATGTCTTACATGAGACCATACCGTACCACTGATTTCTAAAATTCAACTCATCAATTAATAGGGAGGCCTACTTTTACAGGTGACAAACTGGGATCCATACACTTTATGTATAGTCTATAGTTTTTGTGTTTTCCCCCAGGCATTTTTGTCTGAACTATTGTCATTGGGTTTCAGCCAGCTGTCAGCTTAAAAAAAAATAAATTAACACTTTACTAACTTATAGTATGTTTCTATATTCTTTTGAAAGTGTTAAAAAAACCACACTGGCAAGACAAACCATGTCAAATCAAAGCGGTTTCTGCTCACCACATCAATGCCAATTCCCTTATTGAAATGTATACAAGCACAACTTCTTAGAGAGCAACTAATATTTATCAGAGTTCTTTGCACACAAGTCTCTTCACTTTTTTACTCCATCATTATAGCCATTGTGCCACCCCCAGCAAACTAAGCCCTTCTCTGAACTGACATGGTGTGAGGCAGCATCCCAAAGCTTGCTCTTCCTCTGGAACCTGCAAATTACTCTCTTAAATAAAAAGAAGAAAAAGAAATTTTTTTAAAAAGCCTTACACCAAACAAAGTCTATATTGTTTGAGTTAGTGTTTTACTGCAGCTTAGTTACCTGTCAAACAGGCTGACATTTGGATAAAACACACACTGGAACCATGCATCAGGGCATGTTAAGTGCAAACCTGTGATGAAGAGCAGAGCTATGCGATTTGGCTGCACAGAGCTCTAATGATCATTTCTGGTCTAGGAAAGCTTGATCTGTCGCATCAAACCCACTGCAACTCTGAGATCTTCTTCCCTCCGAAAATGATTTTACATCTGTTTTAGTTCAAAGAGTCATATAAATCAGAAGCTCTGACTATAAATTTTGATGACACCTTTAAAGAAGATTTATACAGTGTGTATTATATATATATATATGAAAGGTACATAAGAGATACCAGCCACTAAAATTAAGCAATCAGTGCTGTATTCTCCAAGTTCTGTATATCATACTTAAGTCCTCTTTATGACTTACTGTGATGTGAGAGCCAACCTACGCCTATGAAAGCTCGCTATTTCTTTTCAGATAGTTATGGGTGCAGTACACTATTCCGACCTTGCTTTCCTATAGTTCTTGGGTGGGACAAGCTTTCCAGAACAGAAACATCATGATCTGTTTCTTAGAAACCACTTATATACGAATTGGCTTGAGCGTGGCTTCACTGCGTATCTGAAACCACCATCAGGAGAGGGCTGGTTTCTCTTCATAACAAAAGACAACAACCCTAATAAGAAACAGGAAGTCACAAAATATCCCTAGCACTTGTTTTTCGTCTTCATGCTGTGAAAAAGCAACATTCCTAATAAGCTTAGGATTTTTGTCAAGTAGAAAGTACAAGGCATAAGATACAGCATTCATTAATAAATTTAACCAACATGTATAACAAGTTCATAACTTTCAGGATAACAGTTGACTTCAAGTCAGATAAGAAACACACTAAACTATCTCCATTCCTGGTTGACAGGCTATTTATTACCTAGCTAATGATCTTCCTTTCAGTCCCCTGAAAGTCATCTTGATATATGCCAGTACTTTCCAACCCCTCCTTAGACCTTACAGCAAGAAAGAGTTTTTGGGAAGGCATGGGAGGATGTGGTTGGGGATAGAAGAGAGATGCTGTGAACAATCAGCCCTTTGTGCTGTGTCTGACACACAGACCGGTGCTGTTTTCTCGTTTTCTTCCTGACTCAGCAGTGTCAGGAGAGATTGAGTCAGCAGCTCCCAAACATGTCAATGCAAACAACAGGGGAGGCTGGGGAGCAGATAGAGCTTCCAAACGTCGCATGCAGAGCGGCAGGGTTTGCTCTGGTGGTAGATGTGCGGACCTGGGCAGCAGCTAGCTAAAAGGGATGAAGCAGCTTGAAAGGATCCATCTATCAGACTCCATTTTCTCCCACATCACCCTGTCTACTAGCTGTAAGCTACAAGACAACTTGTTTCTATGAACCTCTCACTTGTAACAATTTCCTAAGTAATTCACCTGAGCTTCCCAGAGACTTGTGGCTGCTGCACGCATGTGGCTTGATGGGATTCCATGTTAAGGTTGGCTGAGGTCAGTGTAATAGAAGGGACTACAGAAAACATGTTTTAGCATAAACAGACACACACACACCCCCCCCAAAAAAAAAAAAAAAGAGGGAATAAAGCCCAATTTTGAATACAAAGACAGAAAGAAAAATAATATTTGGACAGAACGACACTGTCAGATGATCCCTCTTCCCACCTCTCCCTTGTCATCCTGTTCCAGTGATCTAACTGATGTTCTTACATTCTGCGCAACCAAGGGTACAGAACGGACCTGATCAAGGTCTGACTGAGAGGTCATTTGATACTTCATCCTTCACTGCACATTTCTTCTCCTCTCACAACATACTGTGGAGCTTCAGTTCACATACACGAGTTGGAAGAGAGGTTTTCATCCCAGGTTTCCTGGAAAGGGAACTGGCCTTTGAATTTCATAAAAGCACATCATTCCATGGCCTCTTTGATGCCACGCACTCCTCCAGCTTACAAGGAGCTTAAGAGAGATTTTCTCTGGCATGTACAAATACCCTCCTGAGTTACCAGCCTATTCCAACTGCCTTCCAGAACTAGCTGCACTATGGAAGGGTTTCTGCCTGTGAACATCTCTTACAGAAGTCTTTTCTGTTTCCTCAAGCTATAAAGGATGATAGCAGGATACTCTCAACTCAAGCAGCACCTGCAGTCTCAGATAGCGTGCTGCTATGGCAAAATTCCTGTGCTTGCCAGAGAGGAGCCCTGTCCATCTCAGGTCCCTCAGACTAAGACTACAGCTCAGAAGTTGTTCTTTTCATTTTCCAAATCCCCAAGACCAGTCACAATGAGTCTGCCCTTCACTGTGTCACCAAACCTCTGTTAGTCCCATGAAGTTTTCAAGACCACTTCACTTCCCATGCCCCTCTGTTTGGAAAGCATTCAACCCTAAGAAAAGATGAAAAACTGGAAACAGACAGAGAAGTATGGCATTATGAGTGAGGACAGAGAGGAAGGAAATGCATAGGTGTTAAAATGAATGCTGGATGTGGGGAGTGAAAGGCTGTCCTCCCAGTGGTACCGTGATTCTTTGGTATATAGAGGCACCAGAGGCATCTTCCAAATCCCCCTTGCTGCCTTCTCCTACCTGCTTGCATTTCACCAAATGTGGTTGTAATTTTTGCCTTCTGATGCTGTGCCAGAAGGCCACCTTATCTTGATTAAAATGCTCTACAACACCTTGAAAACAGATAATCTACATCACATGGTTAGTGCTCCATGTCCACTTTGGAGCCTGAGTTCACTGAAACTGGACTCACATCTCTCTCCATTTAGTACCCTGTTAACAACTTGCTGGATCTGTGACAATCCTGAATCCTCCCGTGTTCCCTTTCAGCTACAGAGCTGTACCAGTGAGTTTAAAGCTGGAATAATTACTAGTTGTGTCTGCTACTAGCTTGAAAAACAGCAGCAGATGACTTTCTCCAGGAAAGCTGAGCTATTAGGCTGCAGCCACCTAGAGTCTTTGCTGGTTTGAAAGAGACATCTTACCTAGCAGAAAACGTGCCCAGATAAAGCAACCATTGTACTGTGTTGTCACCAATTTGTCTGACCATAATTTTACATTGCTGAATACTCAGTCACTGAAAAAAATGTAGTTATTTTTTAAAAAGAGAAGATAAACACTGCTGTTGTACAGCCTAGTTCAGAGTCCCATATCTTAAGCTGATTCAGCTTATCTGCCTTTCTATACCTTTGACAAATGTATGTCTTCTATCATTTTTTCTCCCCTTCCTCCATATGCCTTACTGCTTTTCCTCCATGTATCTTATCTCCAAATGATGTGCTATTAATCAGCCAAAGACACCCTTCACTGCTAAGTGTTCCTCAACTGATTTTTCATCAGCACAAGTAGTTACTAGTTACAGCATTCCTCCCACATGCTAAAGGCTCGGGGGGGGGAGGGAGGAGGGATGGCAAGGAGTCTGCCTCACCGTGTAAATACCATCTGGGACCTTTATACCAACCTGCCAGTTTGCCATAATGATAATGTTGCTGCTTGTTCTCAACCAGGTACAGGGTGGGAGGAAAGTGGGACTGCACCCTGTCTTATTTTTCAAGTTATTAACCTCCACGCTCTTCCCTTTTCCTGATTAATCTGGCTGGATGCCTGTTCAGCAGTAGCTAAAGCTTAATACCTGAAACAATGTGTGTATATACACTGTGCCAGTAAGGCTTGCCCAACAACGCTCAGTCTATCATGTTTTCCCATGCCTTGTGTCAATAGCTCATTTTATATGCGAGCCCCCAGAGCCAGAGGAGGGGATATGAACAAAGAGAAAGGCACGGAGGGAGAGGGAGGAAAGAGAGGAGGAGAGAAGAAAGTCAGGGGAAAAAATTACATCCCTTGGGAACATCAGCTGCTGTGAACTCGCCCACTCCTCACCATGAAACAAGCTGTGTGCGGGCACAGGTGGGTCCCATTCTCTGTTACTGGAGCACAGCTTACAAGCAGGGTCTAAATGAAGACTTTCATTGCTGTTCCCTGTTTTCATTGGAGCAAGGCCATCACAAACATTTGCAGGTGGCTTGGCCGTAGTCTGACACTAAAATATTTGTGGTTGTGATAAAAATCAGAATATTGCTACAAGATGGTTCTATATAACCTTTAGGGGTTGATCCTGCTCTTACAGAACTAGCTCAATGAGAGTTTTGCCCAGTTGCTCTCCGCTGGTTTTATTGCTCATTAAAAGGCATATTCCCTAGCACAATTCTCCATGGTAAGGACTCATCTACCCTTTGGGGCTGCTTCAGATGTTTAAAGAAAAAGTGGGGGGGGAGGGGAGAACCCACCCAACCCAAAACCACTGATTTGAGCACCTCAGAATATGGGCTTGTTAAAAAGCTGAACCATCTCAACTTTGTAAAGCCAAACCGAAACCACCAAACTCAAACATTTTCTGAATCCATCTGGATTTTTCTTCAGTTGCCTAATATTGAAACCATTGTCCAGTCTGTATTCCTCATGAATGATTCTTGGATATGATTCTTAGCACGTTTAGAAGGATAAGATGAAGATAAATGGAAATGACAAGATATGTTCTTTGAATAAATAAAACAGGCACCACAGGAAAAAGACTGAAGGAAAAGAAGACAAACAACAAGGATGCTCAACACATTGGCAAGTAGATGAAGTCCAAAATGTAGCAATTATCTCCTAGGACACACCATGAACAAAAAACAAAACCTCCTAGGAAGAGGGAAGAATGGGGAACAGAGTATGCTGGAGGTCACACCATAAGTCTCATTCACAGACCAACTCACACAGAGACTAAAATGCTGACAATTGCCTCCCAATAGAGCAGCTTTAGACTCAAGACTTAGGAAACGTTTCTGTGATTCAGTCACAGGGAAGAATTAAGATATGTCATGACAAAGTTTCCCAAATGAGACACTCACTGCTGACTAGGAAACAGGCCTTTTTATCCTCAACCCCTCCAATTCTGAAGATTCTAATCACCATGGCCCCAAACCAATGCAAACCTAAAACCTGACTGACAGGGTCTTGCAAAACCACATGAATTTTTTTGCTCATTATATAGAAACAATGGTTTGGAAGCCAAGTATAGTCCCATATAAAACACCTCACCATTGAGTATTAAAAGTTGTGTGGGTTTTTTTAATTAGGATCATAATTACCACTAGACCTATTAAGTCACAACTTGAACACAAACTTAATCGTCCTTAACCCAAATAATGGCATTAGCTGTTTTTCTTTCTAAAATTGAAAAAGAAACTGTTTCTTCCTTCTTTTCTTTCTCCCAGCCCTCTGTCTCTGAGCTGAATAGGACATATGTAAGACAATTTTCTTGATTTCACAGGTGAACAGTATTGCATGTGACATCTCAGTGAACACTGTGTTTTGTAAATATGTAATGTATACAAAGGCACTTCTACCAAATATGTTTACCCGACTCATACTATCAAATTTCTATATTAAGAATCAAATCCTGAAGTAGCAGTGACAAGGAAAGTAGAGGAACTTTGCCAGAAGCACAAAACTGGGGCAGTGGATGGAACCTGTGTCCTGTGCATGGCTGGGAAACCTTTATGAAGAAGTCAGTGCCGGGGGCCAGCCCTGCCACCATGGCTGGGGAGACCAAGAGCCTGTGGTCTATATCCTGCCCCAGCCATCAGGAATATTGGAAGAAAACTCAAGAATAACTGGATTTTGAGTTTTCAGTGCCAGGATTTAACCTTCTGGTTTTACTCCGAAAAGATTTCTCATCAATTGTTTAGACAATGGCTGGGGACAGAGACTGCTTTTGTACTTGTCATATAACGGATGTGACCAAATTACAAATGACAGATAATGAATCTAGACTCCTGCTTCATTCTCAGTCTACTGATTTATCTTTTTATCCATATATTTTCATGCATAAACTCCCCCAAATTCTCAGGGTTGTGTGACAAAAAAACTGTACCCTCAAACCATCTGGGCAGTTTCTCTATAATTAAAACCAAGTTATTGTGACTTATAAGGACCTCATGTTTGCTGGAAGTAACCAAGTGTACAAAACACGGATGTTTTTATTCACAATTCTCTAAACATGAGCACACAACTGGCATTCAAACCAATACAATAAGCATCCATACTGTCGATTTATGGGAATAAATATGGATCCATCATCACAAATTGAGCAACTGTTCACAGAGATCTCTGTGCCAAACTCCATTTATCTTGATGGTCTTTCTATTTTGTCTTCTAGAATTCTTCAATTAAACAGAGTGCATGCAAAATAACCCAATGCCACCCAGAATTCCCATTGAAGGAAGTTAGAGGATCAGTTTCAGAAATACTCTTTCTTCCAAAAGCAGTTATAGAAACAACATGAACTTTGAATGTAAGGAGATAAAAACAAAATACTGGAAGGAGAAAGCAGGACTTCCCTGCAAGTACAACACTGCTCCTTTTGAACCAAAGTGCCAGGTGTGGAGTGGATGTAGTAACCTGGACACTTCCTCACAGTCTGTAACACACATTGCAGGGGTCCTTGCCACATGCTGGCAGGATCAAGTGCAAACTCTGTAACCTCAAGAACCACAAGGACAACATCTGGTCCTACATGCAGCTGCTGGAGCCAGAGTAATGGAGAAATGAGAAATGGACTCACCCAATCTGTCGATTTGTGGAAGGTGCTTGTGTAATGACCGAACTGGACTGCGGAGATGGCATGGCTTGTTGAATCACAACGCTGGTGTCATGATTTGGCATCCTTGTATTTGTCAGCTGGTGAGATCCAGGTCCTGCCATTGCTCCTCCAACTGCGTTATGCATGGAGATATTCTGTGAAAATAAAGGAAGTGGGAGATGGTGGAGGAAAATGAAAAAGAAGTATCTTGGTTTTCTGTTCTAGAGGAATACAATTAGATATCTGAAAGTATCAACAATATGAAAAGTTACCAGCTCCTGGTAAATCCTAAGTCAATACATCTCGTTGTAACCAACAACAATAAAGAAATGAAAAACAACTATTTACTTTTACAGGGCAATATAAATGGAAAAATAACTGCAAGTTGACTAATCACTCTTCTGTGATTTTGACTCGTGATTTATAATGGGGATATTTAGCACATATTCTCCTAACTGAACACGATATATATTTTGTTTGAAAATTACTTCTGTGGTGAGTGCACGGCATCTTGATTTACTACATGGGTTGTTTACTGTGTACTAGGTCTGCTTAGACTGACAAGCAAATCAAGTTTTATAGTCCCAAAGTAACAAATAGTACATGGTACGTCACGAAACAGCCATTTCTATTAGCCTCCATATATTTTGTGGAGCAGTAATATCCCAGAAGCCTAGAATAATAGCACAGTATTTGCACATATATAACCTTTGCTTCAGGTAACTTGGAGCCCTTTAAAAGTTCTTTTTTTTAAAAAAAAAAAAAAGTTCACAGATAACTCCTATCCACAGAGTGAACAAGCCACAAGATACAATGATACTACTAAAGTAGGAACCACGGAATACAATTTCTCTCCTGTTATGTCTGCACACAAAATACACGCTGCTGCTAAACCGCAGGGTTTGACTTGGCCCGCATTTAAAAACAAACAAAACTCTTAAGCCAGAGATAACCCACAGTGTATACATATAAAAAATACGGTAACCTTGAAAGCATTATTTTTCCTATCAGGCATCAACGTGTGGATTGTTAGCAGTAAGAGGAAAAGAAACTTTCTGTTGTCACCTCATAGTAGGCTGAGGAAAAGGGGGGGTGGAAAAAACAAACTAAAAAACATCTTTACATGCACACTCTGCCACCAAGATGCATGCAGAGCATCTTCCTGACCACTGCAATACTCAGGATTGAAAACTGAAGTTAAATCTAATTCAAAATTCCAATTTATGAGCCAATTTGTCTAGGAAACACATAAAAAACACAATATAATGATAGAAAAGGCTGGTGAGAAAGGAAACTCAGAGCTCTGATCAAATGGGGGGAGACAGACAACATACTGAATTCCAGACCTAAAAGAAAGAAGATTGAGTTCTGAACCAAAACAAAAATAAACCCTTTAGATTACATCCCTCATGGAAAAGAAGCCAATAATTAGAGGACCCAGACTGAAGGCCTTAGCTGTCATCCCCCTATCTATCAATTCTTATATATTTCAGGTGATTTCCCAGGCTGCTGTGGATGCAGAGATCTCTGTTTCTTTTACAGCAGTTGTTCCAGTCTTCATAAACATATAAAGAAGCAGAGGTGCTGCTGACAGCCGCACGGCTAGACCGCTCACCCAGTATGAAGACAACCCAGCTCTAAGTTCCTCTTCCAGTAAATAATTTACACAGTATGAATTGGGTCCAGCAGCTCCAATATTCACTTGGAAGCACGGATTGCATAAGGAGACCAGACCAAGGACTTAAACTGCAATTTTTCAAAGCCCTGTATTAAGTCATGACCATCAGGCAATAAGAGAGAATAACCTTAGATACACGGAATCTCTTCCAAAAGAAGTTCCCCTTATCTACCACATTCCTATTAAAGTATCGTTTCTTCAATGGATTAGTGTTTTCTGATGAAAAATCTGTTCTGTTAAATAAATAAAAATATATACACAGCCAAATCTAGTTCAGGATTCAAAACTGCACTCAGTTTTTTTATTATTAAAAAGTTTTGCAGAACCAGGTCTAATATCTATCCATCTGCAAGCAAATCTTCTAGCAATATCACTTCCTAAAACTTCTCCTTTATATTGTGTGTTTTGCAATTAAAATGTACCAGTATGTCATATTTACTTGTTTCAAAGTTCACCCTCATTTAATTCCTCCTTTACACTGCCTCCACAGTTTCTGAATCCTTCCATGTATTTCTGTATTGCCTGTTTGCTTCCAGTAGTATGTTTATTAGAGCAACTGTTAAATTGCAAGACAGGTATACAGCACTAGTACCTCTGGGTCCATAGGGGAGCAACCAAGAAGAAAGCCAGCAGTCACCCATAATGAGTTTACTCTGCAAGTGCTGCACAACTGCCCCTCGCCACTGCCAGCACAGATCTGCTGCCTGCGCACGCCTGCCTTGCTTCCAAGCAGGGCTGTCTGCAGGAAGCCAGAGCATTGGCATGTAACTGCCCAGGATTCAGAAAGCCTTTCTCTAGATTACAGACTCCACAGACTTCCAAGAGCTACACAACACTGATCTGCTACGTGGGAGGATCATTAAAGGAAATGTGGATGGTGCCACGACTCCATGAGGCAATGGGAAGGGACAGGATGTAAATCCACGATAAGCTTTACACAAATATTACCCCAGGACTTGCCCAGATTTTGACTGGATTTTGTTGTAACGTAGCATTTTCTTCTCCTTCTATTTCCCTTGCCTCCTATAATTCCAGTCTGTGTAAGGTACCAATGGTATGAATTATGATGGGTACGAAAAATTTTGTTTGCATGGAAGACATTATAATTGCTTGCTTTCGTGCATAAACGTGTAACGCTGTTTCAAAGTTTTAACAGTTTTCAATAAACTGTAGCTTTTCAGAAAGTAGGCTGAGCATGTGATGCATGGAAAGCAAAATTAGAATGAAAATGCAGTGCATCCAGATGTCCAGTCATCTCAGTAACGCAAGTGCTGCTGTTGGGTAGGAACTATACCTTTATATCATGCTGCCAAAAGAAAGCTTAAGATTTCCCAACAAAATGTCAAGCTCAGCATGACTCTCACATTCATAAGAAAGGGATTTGGCAATATCAGAATAATTTACATCAGTGAGATGCCTGTGAATTTACGGAGAAGTTCAAGCAAGTTCATACTTAAATGACAATGCTTATGCTTTGAAAGATGGCAGGAAGGTAATGCACAACACATCTGACACTAAGCCTATCTGATCTAGTCCTGTGCATCATGGCATGCAGAATGACTCTATATCACCAGCACGGCAAGACTGGACTCGTTGCACGTGTGATGCAGACGGTCTTCAGAACTCCCAAAATGGCATTGCTGTGTTGAGCTCTGCACCTGATTCTGAATGGATCTGGCTAGGACATTAATGAGCTCCTTGCAGACTTGACTTTGGGCCCTTATAGAAACAGGACAAATTCAGCAACATTGGCTGAAACAGAGACATCCACTTTATGGTTGAATCGTTCTTTGGCTAGGCTGATTCCAGCTTTACTTTTAAGGAGTTCTGCCTGCTCTTCCACCCGGGATCCATGAAGAACATCTCACTTGGACTCCTCTTTTCATTCTCCTCCAGCTTTTAAGCCAATGGTTAAGATTAATTGATACTAGGTGGGAAGCTCCCAGCACTCCATATCAGAGAAGTTGACAGGAGCAATGATCTAGACAGGGCTCTCCCTCTGCTTTTAACACTCCCAAGACCTGTCCATACTCTGAGAAAGCATGACATATGCTCAGAGTTTTCTCAGAGATTTTCACAACTGTCCTTCAGCATTAGAAGAGGGCATATGAGCTTATTATTATTATCCATTTTATTAAACTGAACCTAAACGTCCACACAGGGAACAGGTCACCTACATGCCAGGACCTGTAGAGACATGAAAGACATCCCGTCCTTAACATTCATATAATGTATCTTAATTTAGATCCAATAAATTAAGAAGACTTCGTTTCCTCTAGAACTGTTTCATCCTCAAAGTTCCCAGTCACTAACACTGAAGCAGAAATTAGGATTATAACACTGAAGAGCTTTTACATAAATGCTCCCCTTGCCCATGTGCTCATACTGTACTCTCCAGCAGTATTTAACACTCAAATAAATAACACAAAAACCAACAAGCCATATTCACAAAACACTTTTAAATCAACGTGCTCATTCTCAACCTTTCCAGCTGCCAGAGGAAAGGGAATAGATCATCATCAGCTTGACTTCTCCCCAGCTACACTCTATTCCCCATTTTAGCTTCAGACTTTGAAGAAAACATTTGAGCATTTTTCTCCCACATGCAACCATTTAACTTTGGATAGGCAATACACTTCTGTTTTTTTTTTTTTAAAGCTAAAAACTTCTTGAAGTCATGCTTCCATATTCTGGTGGAGAGGATTACACATCACTCCACAAGAACACACACCCTGTTGGCAAGCTCATCAGAGAAATGACGGCTCTGCGAACTACACCCCGTGTCTCCAGGCAGTCACCATTTCCACTAAACCCCAGTTCTTCCAGAGAAACACCCATCCATGTCACACAGCACCACCTGTATCACACATCTCCATCTAATGAAGGCAAAGGACGAAGAAGATGCATTCATCCTTTATGATCCCTTGTAATGTTTTGAGTATCAAACAGAGTTTGTTTGTGGTTTTAAACTACAAGAGTTAGTTTTTAAACCAAAGCCAGTTTATATTTTCCTACCATTCTTTTTTAAGAGGTTTAATGAAAATTGCAAATACCAGTTTTATACAAACGGTAGACTCATTCAGAATTGTTCCGAGCAAGCTTTTAGATCAGAGCTGTCATCTACAAACATTTGTACATAAATATATTTTGCAGACTATTATATAAATTCTAAAGTCAAAGGTATTTGCCATTAAAAAATGAGAGAAAAAACAAATTAATCAGAACAAAGACAAAGCACTTTTTTGCATTTTTTTCTGTGTTCTGCAAAAAAACCCACATAACTATCCTTTCCCAAACAGCAACTTTAAATATTTTTCACATATTCAAGAGAAAAGGCATAAACTTAAATCAAACATTGCACATGCTGCTTACACAACCAAAGAACCTGCTGGCTTAGAAACTCGGAAGACACTATCATAAAGAAAAGTGCAGACTAAATGTGGCAAATAATGGCAGGCTTCAAAATTATTTAAATCATATACAATTTTCATCAAAGTTACTGACCCTCTATGGATTCTCTCCCAACAGAAAAAAATCTCTAAACAACAGTTATCAAATCTGCCCAGAAACAGCAACAACTTGTTCTTTTTCTCATTATTCAGATCAATGTGTAAGGAAAACATCCTCACACAAGCTCATCACAACTGCTTCATCTCTTATGAGCGTGTAACACCTGAGCTGCCATAAGCACAGCACTAAGTAAGCCTGCTGTCCCTGCAAGGCCAGCAAATGTAGTAGAGGAACTACAGAAGAAAGTGGAAATAAAAAATGAGTCAGATTACTAATGCAGATGAAGGATTACAGAAAAAATAATACAGAAAAAAATTACAAAGATTTAAAAAAAAAAAAAAAAAAAGAGAAAAGGAAAAAGTTCCATTATGCAAAAGATGGGAGAACATAAGCTTGTTGGAGACTGAAAAGCAATACTTTTTCTTTTTTTAAACTGTAACATCTGTAGAACCTGAATGAGAAAAAGCTCTAAAGCAGAAAAAAATTATACAGAAAGGAACTGCTGGAAAACACTGTGTAGTAACATTAAGCATAGGGACAAAGCCCTAGGAAGATCTTATTACAGACTGCTAAAATTTAGCTCCCTTACATAGCAAGAGGTATGAAGTCACTGAATGGGGCTGACATAAAAATACAGAACTGATGCCAAAGGATCTATTCCTCAAAACATTTCAGAGAAAGGCAAATGCTCACTTAACAGCTACTTGATAAAAATGGCACATTAAAAAAAACCCAGCATGCATGACATATCCCAAAATGCAGCAGGACTCTTCCCTGGCCCCAAGCCCCTGCACTGGACACAGCCAGCTCTCTACACAGTGCTGGAGACTCCACGGCCGCGAGCAGTACGAGCATATCTGACTTCTTGAACTCCGGGCACCACTGTTGAGTCAAATGTTATCAATCTGATCTCTTTAGGAGTAAAAATTTAAAGAAAAATTAAACTCCTTACTCAAAAATGACAAGTAATGATAGGCAGATGGGGGAAGAAGGGAAACATTGCTCTCACTGAAATCATAAAGCTTTGAATCCATACTTATCAGTCTCGGCCACTGGTTTCCAATTTTTTGGATCACAGACCTCTGTCAACCCTCTGAATTTCTCACAGAGCACTCTGTGCTCTTATCATAAATTGTGTAATTAAGGCAAGATGGTTCCACAGACCAGCTGCAGATGCCTCACCACAGCTTTGCGACCACCAGCAGTTCACAGACCCGAGTTTAACCGTCGCCCAAAAACTGCTTCAGAGCACCGTGACTAGAATTTCTTGACAAAAAGAGATAGCATTTCCAAAGGTATCTACAGATTTCAGTAGCCCAAAGATATTTTTTCAAAGTATCCTTAGTCTTTTGGAGCCTTAGAGAACAATTACTGTTAATTAATAGATCAGATTTGTGTACTGGGGCTGGCAAGAGCCTTGCAAAATTTTATCCTAAATATTTATGCTGGGACACGATGCAGGGAAACTTCCTATTTGTTGTAAGTTAGGGTGAATTATTCTTAAACATAGACATGCTGGATGCTCCTGAAAAGGCACAAGCAAAAAAAAAAAAAAAAAAACAAAAAAAAAAAAACCTCCACCAAACCCTAAAAAAAAAGGAAAAAAAAAAAGTGTAGTAAGGCAAATCTAAAGAGAGGGGACTCCTGAAAAGGCACAAAAAAAAAAAAAAAAAAAAAAACCAAACCAAAAAAACCCCACCCAGACTCATAAATAACCTTTTTATCCTGTTTTCTTTCAATCGGTGTTACTATGTTATCACAAAGACTTCTGAGATACACTCAGTGATGCAAACAAAACCCCAGATCCTGCTCATCTCCAGCAAACTACATGGTGCTGCTAAGAAGCATGGCACAAGGCACAGGACAGATCTAGGAAGCGCTAAGCCAGGTATAAGCCATCTCAAGGCTGCAGCAGTCACCACCATAACTCCAAGTTTGAAGGGCCCGTTTAAGCACCACTAATCCCCTTAGGGCCACTGCCTGAAGGGTGACAGCGCTGCACAAAATCTCCAGGACACAGCTCGTGCTGTGGGACAACCTTCGACGTGCCTCCACTGGGCCTCTGCCCCTCGGGTACCTCCGCGGAGGGCACAGCCACCTCCGATGGTCTCTTCCTCACACCTTCCAGGGAAAACACACATGAACCTCTTTCCAGGGGACAGTTAACCCTCCCTGCCCACCCTCCACTTTGGCTGCTGGTTTGAGCAAATGCTCCAACCCCTCTGATATTATGAACAAAATGCAGGAGATTTAGAATTTTTGGTCTTTTATCTTAATTTTTGTGACATGATCTAATTACAGACATTCAGTGGTGCCCTCTAATTACCAGCAGAAATGAATACTGAAAGATGACCCTTGTCTTCCACGATTCCCTCCCCTCTTCCCCCTCTACCCTCCTCATGCCCTTTGCAGCATGCCTATCTAGACTATGCTTTTGACATATGAAGCCTTTTTTACATACACAGTAAATAATATATGGTGCACACCAGATGTACCCACGATAAACCATTTACTACGGGGAACGGGGAAAAAAACAGTTCTAAAGGAAATGCAATGAACATATTCTAAAGGAGAAGGAAAGTTTGAAGGACTGGTCTCGCCAGAATTTGAAAGGAAATAGCTTCTCTATGGGAAAAGATGACATCAGATTGCATGCTTGTGTCTTGAAGTTTCCTACAGATATCTCCTATTTTCCTCAGAGTTGCTTGTTTCATACACAACCACTCGCCCAAGATAGCGGTTTAAGCAACACAGCACAAAGAGCTGCTTCTGTTCAACTAAGCCTCAGTAACACTAAGTGTGCAGGGCCCAGTTGGGGTCACTCTGGGTGTTTCGCCCCGCTAACACCACACTACGGCCTGCTAATGGGGAGGCTGCAAAACAGGGGAAGCACAACTGGCTGCCCGGCTCTACCCAGTTCTGTCATACTTTATGCAAAAGCCATAAACTGACTATTTCGTTTCTTCCAAGTTGCCTATTGTGACATTTATAAACAGGAACCTGGCAGCATGTCAATGGTGCAAACTGATTTCCTTTTCTAAATACAATTTTAAAAAGCAAATAAACAAGGTTATGCCTTCTAATGAAACATTATATGCCATGCTGGAGCTAGTTTTTCTCAAATGTATTCTCTAGAGCAGATGGAACACCAATAAACACAATACAACAAACCCTTTTATAAAAAGCATGTTTATAAGAAAATACATTCTCCATAGAACTTTGTCTAAGGAAAAACTGGCTTATATCTGTAATACTATCTTGGGGACCCAATTATGGTCCCATTAGACTGCTGTAAACAAGGGAGCTTGCCATGAATTTCAAATGGAGAAGGGCTAGTAAGAAACTTGAAAAGGAAGAAAAGAGATTTGCTAGTATACTTACTAGGTGTAATTCCTAGAGGCCTCAGTTGAAATCAAGGCCTTATTGTGCTAAAATCTGTATAGACACATTGATGGACTACACTTGCCCACAAGCCTTAGAGTCCAGTGACAAAGCAAGGAAAGAGGAAGACAGAAAAAGTTATTTTTGTAGCCAAAAATCAGGACTCAATGGAAGGGGTCTTTTTTCCACGCTCAGTGTCATATCCACTATCTTGCTCTGCATCTAAGACATATATAGGAATTCAAGAAACCAGGAAACCTTAAATAAATAAATAAAATTTTAAAAAACCCAGTATTATAAGCTCTACTCTGAGTTTTTTTCAGCACTATCATTTCATTTCTGTAAATCAGACAGAATGCACATACAAAGTGGGTACTCAGAAAACCTTCTCAGAGTAGGTGCATGTCAACTTTTGCAGGACAAGCAATTAGACACCCAAAAGCAGCTGCCAGATCTGGAGGCCAGTCAGGGTAGTTGAAAACCTGGCTTTCCTTTCTTTATTGTAAGGAGTTTTGTTTTTATCCATCGTGAAACAGAAAGCTGGAGCAGGGGAAAGGCGGCAGTCCTCCAGGAATTGCTTTAAACAAGCCTTTGATACCGTTAACTGAAGGCACAAGGCCTTTCAACATTATGCAAACCATTTATAATCTGTTACTAGCAAATTCACAGAGACAGCACTTTGGCATTTAAATTTGTTATATTTTATTTAAAGCTTCTTTGAAATCCTCATCATTGATTTCACTGGCATAAGTTATTGGCATCATGCACGAGTTACGGCAATGGCTGCTTGACTGCATTCAGTGACCAGAACATTTTTTAGACAGAGCAGTTGGTAAAGGAGAGCAAGGGTGGTAGCAACAAAACAGCCAGTGATTTTCCATTCAGGCAGTTTCAAGCAGAAAACCAGCAGGCTTAACTTTCCTGCTAAGAAGTCAAGTGGAAATGCTGCTACCCTGGTAATAAAATGCATCTCCTAAATATTCTTTTAATCCCAGCCCACTGTGGCAGCTATGTTGGGCCAGGCTGGCTAATATTACATGGGGACTAAAACAAAATCCTGGGAAAGGTCCAGGAATCAAAGCCAACGGTGGTCTCAAAAAGCACCTAGATGGACCATTTGCTACATACAAGGGATCATAGGTCTAACCAGTGGAGTGGGTTGACAAGTGAACTGGTAAGAAAGAGTTTTGATCAGTGAAAGTCATACAAGGTACACCAAAGCATCAAGGTGGGATCAAGTTAATTCACCAGAAGTCCTGGGAAATAATCACATAGGCAAGCACACAGTTTTGCAGCATCCACGATTGTTTCAACCAATTTCACATTGATGTTTTGGGAGAGGAGGGCTAGTTTAGTCTCTGTTTTGGACTAAAAGAACTTAGACAGTTAGGTTCATCAGTTGGAAGACTTCAGAGAAAATTCATAATCTTTATAGCCATAAAACGTTAGGGTTTAGGAAGGCAACCAGACTGTGTACATAGAAGGCAAAAAAATTAAATACACTTTTAGCTAAGAAAAGTTCACTTCCAGTGAGTACAGCAAGGGCTACAGAAAAACAGGTATTACAAGAAAGTTCTCAAATCCTCAAAGATGTTTCCAACATTCTACAGTTTGGTTAAGGAGAAGCACGACCTTGTCCATCTTTGCCTTGGTTTCAGCAGTTACCTTCTGCAGTGCTAGACAGGGTTTCAGCAGTTACCTTCTGCAGTGGTAGACAGGCAGGAAAAGCCACTAAGACTAGGAGAACAAACATGCTTGGAAGAAAGAAAAACCAACAGCGGTCTTCCTGCAAAAAACAGAGTTGACCTTCCATTGATGAAGGCGTGCAACTTTGGTCTGAAACCACAGCTTGCTGGAGATCGCTGAAGGAAGAGCTACTGTTAAAGTGAAATAAATATCAAATAAGTAAGCTGGTTTTGAGTTGGGACATACAACTTCCCAGGGCTGGGACAGCAGAGGAGATTAGCAATAGAATTCCTCGGATTTAAAAGGTGTTTTGCAGGTCAGGTACACCAGGAACTGCAGAGCTGTCCTTTGTCATCACTCTGCTACAGATTTACTGCATGACTTTGAGCAAATTAATTCACATTCTTCTGCCTTACATCTAAAACAGGATGAGTATCTTCAACATCTACACAGGGCTTGGAAGTGACAAGTGAATAGCTTTTAGAGACAACACAGTCTACCTCAGAATGTAATAATATAGCAGTGACAGAGCTGAAGGGGTTTTTTGGTAAGAGAACAACTCTACAGGAGTCACATACATTTGAATTTCAGCCTCACAGAAATTACAAGAGATCATAACCAAGATACTTTAACTAATACACAAAAGAATTATACAATGAATACTATTAGAAGAATAGCAAGACAAAAGAACAGATCTTTGGTGACTAGAAACAGGAGAGCAGAGAAGGACATGTAAACTAGTAAAAGCAAAGAATGACTGCATGCTCAAGTCCAGATAGAATTGTAGGATCTATTCTTCAGAGAAGGGGAGCTCATCATCTGCAGAAAATTAAAGCATTCCTGGGTGTGCATCCAAATCTGGGCACTAAAAATTGCATGTAATTTTAGAAGAGTCAGGCTAAAATCCTTACTGAAATTTTTTTATTTGGCGGTGGTGGTGGAGGGGGTGAGTGCTCAATTGTAAAAGCAGGACACATGGCTCAGCTTCTTTTCTGAGTGGAGTAAATGGATAGAACAACAAACAAGCTGCACTATATTTGATAATGCTACCAGACAATCATCCAGATGTACATGCTTCCAGTCACACTAATTAAATGCGGTGTGGAGCCATCCTGGGGAAATTACATGCTGTTCCTTTGTGGTACCACACGCTTCAGAAATGGCTCGTTGAGGCCTTACTCCACCTGAGGAGCCACAATGTGCATTTTCCTACTTAATAAACAATCGGTCCTCTTCTAATGGTGTGATCCAGCCAGATGGACCACTTTGTACAAGGAGGCAAAACATAATTCAGGCAATGGAAAGCAGGAGTTTCAGCTGAGCCCAGAACGAAACAGCGCAGGCATGAATCCTTGAGGAACAACCTAGCTCCACATGGAGAAGTGTGACTCTCACCGAGTGTCCTTCCCCACACAGCAGCTTTTGCCTTCAAAGTGGATGTCAGGGGGATGTTTACAACCAAAGCAACTTGATACCTGAAAGTTTGAGGGACAGAGAAGGTAAGGAACACCAGCCTGGCACAAGTAGCACTACTATCATGGTCTCAAAAGTGGCTCGCTAATAGGCTATCGGCATTAAAGCAGCGCATACTACCCTTGAACACACCACCACCACCATTCATTTTAAACCCACCTAACTTACAGCTAGATTGGAAGTTATTACTGCACAAGACTCAAAATACAGCTGCTGTGGAGTCCAGGAATTGCTGTCTGGTTTTTCTTTATCATCAGAAGACCACAGAAAAGATTGTGTTTTGGAAATCCATTGGATCACACTGTCTAAGCAGAAGGAAATCGGTTTTCCAGTAAGATAGTGCTCTGGAGGTGATTCTGGGCACACTTTAGCCTGTGTGCAGATTCTCTAGGAAAATTGCAGTCCAACTCCTGGTCACAGACAGCATTTTAAAGACTTAAGCTGAAGATGACTGCTAAATAGTATAACCTTCAGCATTCCTGGTCATCTGTATATAGGAAAAGGCAATGCAACATGCAACCCACGTGTGATATTCTGAATACCATTTCCAAAACCTCTCATAACTGAATGCTTGAACTCATTTCAAATATTTGGCACAAATTGTCAGACTTGAGATCAAAGGCTAAAAAGCCAGTGCTGTTTGTGACTCAACGCAAGGTCTCCTTCAAAACTTGGGGCACCATCTCACATTTCTTGACGCACAGTTGTGAAAGGGTTTGCAAAGCTGAATCCAGTGGGTCTGGATTGCTAAAGCTGGCCCAGAATTTTGCCCAGAGTTTCACATTTTCAAAAGATCCAAACAAGAAAGCTGTGTCCCATATAAGCTAATTGTGTCCCATATAGTAAGACCAGAAATTTTAATCTTCCTAATAAGATTTATTATGTATTGGCGGGGATGCGTATGTAAGTTTAGCATTCAGAGAAAAGCTAGTTAACAGAGGAAGAAAGAAAGGAAGAAAAAAAAAAAAAAAAAGATGTAGACTCAACAAGGTTCAAAGGAAAAAAAAATGAATAAAGATTTGTGTGATAGTAAAGCATATTCTTTGTTGTTCTTTTAGATTATTTGCTTAAAGGCAGAAATATGATAGTCTGAATTTGAATAAGATATGGTAAAGAGTCTGTGATGAAGGGAGTCCAAAATGATTATTCTGCCTTCAAAAAGGACAGACAACGTACTACCCTACAATACTCGGTCTGTCTCTTCTTACAGTAAACATTGCTAATGCTCCTGGAGAGGGGCTGACCTTGCCAGCCAATTACATTATGCTAATTTGTCTGTTACTATAACTCCTACAGAGGCATTCACAGCTCAAAGCAGGACAGAGATTTATATTGTCTCTTCCAAGCTGCAGACTATGGACGTTAATCTCTCTCTCTCCTCCCAGTTACAACTCTACATGGCAATATCTACACACAGCGCCACTGCACATTCAAAGCGACAGTTATTGCCAGCTTTATTCAACTTAAAAGACAAGCCGTGGTCCTACCTTGCCCTTTTAATAACTGTCACTCTATCTAAGAAAGCATACGCTCGGTAACAGCTGTTTTCCTAAGAAAACATATGGTTTCTCATATGCTTTTGAAAACACCACAGGAATGTATTTGCTTGCTAGATGCTAGTGCCATGTCACTATATCAAGCAACAAAAGTATCGAAAGGAACTGCAATATGTTTTCTATGTTATACTCATGTATTACAAAAATACATATTGTTTTAAAGCAACAAAAAAAATCATTCAGCTGTTATTCAATGTTAAAATAAGGCTCATAATTTAGGAGTTATGTGCACTGCAGTATTATTTAAAGATGGGATCAAAACGTTGGTCTTCTACAGACATGTAGCAAGTAGCATGCTTCATGCAAGCAGTTTACAGTCCATATTGTATCATGAAAAAAAAAAAATCTCATGAGATGTGGCTTTTCTAGCTGCTGGAAAGATCAGAAGCTTCCCTAACATCTTTCAGTTGAGATACAATAAACAGAACATCAAAAACAATTGAGTCACCTCAGTTTATTACGAATTACTGTCCTTCAAGTAAACCACAGCAATGAACTTTACATGCTTTTCTCCCTCCATCCATAATATTTAGGGTAAGCTAGGAGCATCCACATGGCCAGTCACATGCCAGAGAAGATAAAGTAGTCCAACAAGTTTGCTTCTTTTTAACTCAGAGGTGCTCTGTCTAGGGCCAGGCTAAACTGAAAGCTAAATATTTTGGTAAATAAAAGTTCAGGCTGTGGTTTTGAAACTAATTTCAACATCAACACACATAGAAACTGACATAAAAATGCAAAAGTTTTCAAAGTGTTAGAAGGACAGTTAGGGAAGTTTCAGGTCAGCAGGAAAACAAGAAAAACCCAAAAACGTGGTTTACGAGAAGGTCTTACAGAAATTTCCCATTGGCTCTAAAAATAATTCCACTGGGATGTTTGTAGAAAATAAATAAAGGAAAAAATATATTCAATCCAGTTTATCCTCCAGGATCAACATCATCAAGAAAACCACCCAAACTTTACTGCAAGAGCTTCTGAACGTACCAGTATTTCTAGGTGGTATTACAGTACTTCTCATATAACTTCAAAAATTTTACACCTGTGTCTTTATGGCAGTTAAACACAGGGTCACACAAAAAAAACCCCACCCGTCACACTGGAACGTTAGTGTTTTATTACCTATTAACAGGGAGAGGGCACACACATAAGTCCACACAAATCTGTATCATTGACTTTAGAATATCCAGCAGATCATGTTGCGCAACAGCCTGCATGAGTGCCCTGGGCAACAGCCTGACTTTTAAGAAGGTGCTTAAGTACGTGGTGCACAGAGGTCAGGAAGGCTGATGAACAGCAAGAACTGGTGAAACTCCCGTGACAGCTCGAAGTATGGCCCTCAGGCATGTGGTCAGCCCCTTTCTATGGGTTGTGGTTCTGTCCACACAGTCTCTGAAAGGTTAACACTTGCCTGGTGGGCACATATGTCGCTACGAGGATCCAGCATTTTGCAACCTACTGGCAGATGTGCCATAAACTCGTACTGACCTCTGGCTTTTCACCTCCTTTCTAAAAGCAAGCAACAACCAAAGACTTAATAAGACGTCTGGGCAGAGGAGACATAAGAAAACAAGTTGATTCCTTGTGCAACTGTTCTACCAGTGAGGATTTAATGCACCAGGGGCAAGACTGCAAAGACCTTGGAGAATACTAATACAGGATGCTTCCCTTGGAACATAGGAACTGTATCTGAAAGTGATATAAGCCAGGGGAGGGAATGGAAAAACACCCTCACCTGACAAATAGATGCCTTGCAGTTAGCAAGTAAAGGTACAACCTTGTCTGACTGGTTAGACACCACAAGGAAATCATGAAACCAACTTTCAATACCAGCTTCTTAATAGGACCCAGTGCTCTGCAAGCCCAGAAGGCAACTGAGAGCACCTTCTGCCTAAGGTAACTCAAGCTCAAATGAATAGCAAAGTGAAAAAGCAAAGAGCCTGTGTCATGGAGGCAAACATATGTAGCACTTGTCAGATCTGCAGTCTACAAGACAGAAGGATTCACCATGAAATCAGATTCACTTCTCTACACTTAAAGCTCAGGCAGAAGGAATCAAAAAAAAAAAAAAAAAAAAAAAAAAAAAAAAAAAAAAAAGAAAAAAAAAAATAAAGTATAGTCTGCCATTCAGAGGTTTTATATTCTACCAAAAATAAGAGTAACACGTTCCTGTTCGATTTCAATTTGTAATCCATAACTCCAGCTCTTCAGTAGAAAAGGAAGAAAGGTTTATTTACAAACACATGTCCAGGCTTTCCGAATACATCAAACAGTTGGTTTGATAATACGTATTTTCATAAGGCACAACAGTATGAGAAGACTTAAATGTACATACAACAAAACTGAAACCAACTGTTTAAGATATCATTCAGCACATAGCATGAAAAAAATTAATAAAAACATTTATAGAATTATTTCGTTCACCTACATTTCTCTTCAGAATCAGAACAACTGGCTCTTCCATGAAGCCCATTAATTTGCTGGTAATGATCAACACGTGATATATTTCTGAACTCTCCAAAATTTAATTTTCTACTGATTTTCCAGCTGATGAACAAAAGGAAACTGCTCTTCCTACATAATTAACTTAGCTTATACTCCTATCATGAACAGTCTATACAAGGCTATAACTGTACTATCTATATGACAGTCTCATCTGACCTTGCTACACACGCGCATAAAAATCACACTCCAATAACTTCAGCAAAACTGACCTTATATTAGAGGTGACCTAAGATTACCTCATTTAAGATACAGATATCCTCTGTATTAAGCAACATTTTCAAAAGATGCAGGAAAAGGATAGTGTGCTATAGAAATATTTTTAAGCTGAAATTTTCCAATCAGTTCAGTGAGTTTACATGAGAAATCTGGTCCCTTTGTGAAGTTTTAGAAATTTCGGCATTGCAAGTATAACTTCTGATTACCTCTTTATTAACGATAACTGACAGAAGCTTTTGCTTGACAGGAGAGAGAAAGAGCATTTAAAGTTAGAGTACCACATTGCTTTACATCCTAAAAAGGGTGAGGGTGTCTTGCTGGCATAGCTCATGGAAGTCAAAGGGACAGGGATCTGATCCAGACAATATCTGTACAGAAACCACGTTAGGTTCCTTAGCTGCTCGGCTCTTTCACACTGTATTAATAGTCCTTGAATTCATCAACTCTGGAAAAAGCAGAGATTTTTTTATTTTCTTGGAAAACATGCTGTGGTATTAGGTTAGTAATTTAATCTTGTTGGCAATATAATAGTTATGGTATAATCCCTCATGTTATAAAAGTAATTGCCATAATCATAACCTACATTCAATTACTTGTTTTGCTACAGTGTAGCTGCAGTGGTTCCCCACTCCCAACCTACCGTCCCATCGCTGAGGAGACAAGAAGGGGCAGAAAGCAGAGCTCACAAAATACTACAGCCCATCCCTCTCTCCCTTGCCTAATAGCAAGTGACTCCCTATCCCAGTTAATAAAGAGCTCCTTGTCCCTCCATTATGCAGTGTAATCTTTAAAAGATTACATTCTCATTTGGGAATGAGCCAAGAGCCAGTGGGAAATTCTCTAGTAAATTGGATAGGGAGACAACAATATGAAGGGCAGCTGGATGGGAGCACATTTTTTTCAGGGCATTCCTATTCCTGGGGCCCTCCGGCATTGTTAGAAGTTCTGCAGTCTCGGCTCTTTTCACTGCTCTGTTGTCAGGATAATGCAATTCAAGAAGAAGGGGATACAGATTAGCTGGTCTGAAGATGGAATGTGAGGAAGCAAAGACTGAAATGTAGTAAGAAAAGAAGGGGAACACCCAATTATATTTTCAAGTCTTACCACCTTACGTAAAAACAAGGGAGGAACACTTTGTTTTAAAACACTCTATTAAGTGTATCAACTACAACAGTAAAATACTTTTTTTTTTCTTCCACAGCTGTCATCAAGAAGGCTATTTGAGCACTCCATCACTAATAGCATATTAAAATAATATTTTGAAAGGCACATTTCCCTCACTGCTGATTTCCCCTTGCCTTCCAACAGACACATTTACTCTGTGGAACCTACTTTCCACCTCCACCCTACCTGTAATCCAGGATGGAGAAAACCGTATCAGTACAGGGGAGGCAGCCCTATCCCATTTATTCCTGCACACAAAAGGGTGCAAGTGAATAAGAAAGGCAACTCATTTTTTTTTTTCTTTGATTCTATATTTAT
>NW_015090803.1:9564600-9568212 GCF_001431845.1 Calidris pugnax
GGGTTTTGTGATATTTGTTTGTTTGTTTGTTCTTTCTTCCATTTTTATTGTTCTTTAAAAGTACTTTCTCAAAATTCACACAAATTTCTGTACCCAGAAGACTGGATAGGTGCCTCATGTTTATTTGGTCAATAATGGCACACATAACTACCATCTTAGTACCACTTCTTGTTAGAAAGTACAGAAATCTCAGGGGTAAAAAAAAAAATGAAAAAAGCTATAACAAATCCACTTTTTTTTAAAGTAACAGATTTTTTGTTATTCCTCCAGAAAAATAAGTTTTTAATTATAACATGAAATTGCAAACGTTATTCTTTTTCATGTAACATAATTAAGTTATTTATTAGGAGGAAGTAAAAAAAAATAGTTGCCACAGCAGGGTATCAGAAAGATTGTTTTTACCCTTAAATTGCTGTTCAACCAACTACAACTTTCTTCACCTGCAGGACTCAAGTAACAACAGCTACCTATAGTCCATGGGAGGCAGTAGTTAAAATACATTAAAACAGAGGATTGTTTGCAATTTAAGATCTTAGTGTTGGGAAGTCCTGATTCAGCAAACTATCTCTATTCAGCAAACCTCTACACACATGCTTGAAGTTAACCACATGTTTAGGAGCTATTGAAGTGCACGGACTTTGGCCCCATTTCAGAAAAATCAGTTATATACACATTTAATTGGCTGAGATGGATGAAGCAAAGAAAAGAAATCGGTATAAGAGACCTGTACCTGAAAAAAGATTCCAGCCAAATAATAATGCACAAAATAAGAACTTATGTGCAGAGGTGTAATACACTTAATAGCTTTCCTGGTTTTCCTGAAACACATACATTGGCATTTACATGTACATGAGTTTACTGTATTGGGAAAAAAAATAGCATAAATGGGAGAGAACTATGCAACTACTTGTCATAAGAGAAATAGACATTACATAGATATATACATCCCAAGCAACATACACATAGATCTCAGAGATAACACGGGAGTATGATAGGAGAAAGAATGTTTTATAAAAACCACTGAAAGCAGAAACAATAGCATCCAGGCTGACTCTCCCCTTCCTCTTTTTCAGGGAAAAACTAATCTAAATGATAAAATTCTAAACAAACTCCATTTCCTTGAAGCAAAGTTTCTTTGTGGGTTTTTTTAATTTTATTTTTATTTTTCTGTGGAGGGCAGAGGGGGAAGAGAAAAGGAAATTATACTTTTCACACTCCTATATCTCACGGAATCATAAGAGTTGGAAGGGACTCCTAGAGATCATCTAGTCCAACTCCCCTGCTACAGCAGGATTGCCCAGAGCACATCACTCTGGAGCATCCAGGCGGGGCTTGAAAATCTCCAGAGAAGGGGACTCCACAACATTCCAATGTCCCCTCATCCAATTCTGCTAACAAGTCCTGCGTAAAATATTCACAGAAATATTTTAATACCCCAGTTCTCAGAAAACAAAGAACTGCCTTCTTGATGTCTGCCTCGTGTGAGTCCTATTCTTTCTTTCTCTTTCTGTTGTACAGCCTCGTGGTAACACTCAGCTTTCTCCACATCTGATTAACATCACTTTTCCTCTTCTTCCATGTGAATGTTCCTTTCCATTTTCCCCACCAAATCTGACCTGGGGTAGGAATAAGTCTTTTATATAAAGTAAAAGTGAAAGGTACTTTTCTTCTTTTTCTTCTTTTCTACCCTTCATTAGCCCATACTTTCCCATCACCTCCTTCTCTCCCCTCTACTCCTTACATCAGGGAGGAGTCTTCCAACAGGGGAGGGGGGACTGGCTACATAGCTTATTTTCTTTCTGTCTTGATAGGGAAAGAAAGAGTAGTACTGGGGCAAAAATTAACTGCCAGATCGAAGCACACACAATCCCCAGATAGGGTAGCTTTTACCTTTTCTTCCAGGTGCCACTACTGCACCATTTCTTGCTGAGAGTGGAGAAGCCAAAAGCTAGCTCCCTTTCTGTGCCCACTTTGAATTTCCCTGTGTCTTGATAAGTCCATAAATAAGGAGAAAATACCACCCCCCACCTCAGGTGAGGGAGGAAATCTCTCTTACTGTAGGAGAGGAAGCCGTGTGCCCACACAGACACACACATACTTTAATCTTTGTTGAGGAGGAGGTGAAATCTAGAGTACTTCTAGCTTACTGAAAGGTGCTCTGGCATGGAAATCAAGCACCTCCATCATCATAGGCATTACACTTAGAGGCTACACAGCTTAGAGTTTAACATTGTGCCTTAATGGTTTGGTTTACTGCAGTTCCTTTTGCAGATGTCTTTTATTTAGAAAGGGAATTTCTAGCCTTTAATAAGAAATCTTGGAGCAAGCTACAACTAATGAAACGGGGAGAACACAAGGGCTTACATGATAAGCCAACAAATTTCCCTAAACATTACATTGTACATTTTTAGTACAACTCACAGAAAAATCAGCGAGATCTTCAGAAAACAAATTTCCAAATAAAGACTAGCATCAAATCAAAAGGGGCAGTAGTCATTTTCTGGAATTCCTTAGAAAGAAAAAGAAATACTTCTCCAGGCTCATAACAATTTTCCTATTCCCATTAAGCATATTTTTCCATCAAGAAGACTTCTTTTAATAATAGTATGCTACAAATGATCATTAGGCAGGAAAAACGGGTCAGGGCAAGGATAACAAAGATGAAAAGAAAACTGCTGAGAGTTCACCTCTGCTGTTTATTTTGAAGCACGCTTAAGATTCAAGTCGGACTATTCTAATTGTATTCAAAGATTTAGTTCTCTTAAGAACATAAACAAAACTAGCAAGGGCCATCAGCCAGAATAAAGCTTTCCTCATAATCATAGAGTAAGGTCAGCTTTTGTTTGTTCTTTTATATGATAATCTCAACTCCTCTGGTTTGATATTTTAATTTTTAAAAAAAGGAGAAAAAGTTTTTTAAGACTAGTCACCTATTTCTGCAGGGGCAGCTTTTTTAAGTGTGCTCACATATTTTCTAGCTTCTTTCAGCTGTGCTTTCCTTATCAAGTATTTTAAAGGTTTTACACCTAATCTAGGTTAGCATGCTCTGGTTAGCAGCTTGTATCCATTGAAAGGCGAGGCAATAATCCATCTAGGTTTAGGGCATTTTCATAGAACTGATGCAGAGCTGTGTCAATTTTAATGTCATGCTATGGAGAGTGCATGCAGCTCTCTCCACTTTAGAGGATTAAAAGTGACCTCTCTTACCAAAATCAATAAGGGCAGCTTGCTGTGACTAATAGGTTGTAGAAATTCAAAGGAGGAGGTTTGTAACACTGAGTTCATTCTCCCCGTGTCTCTCCCCACCCAGCCCCAGACTGGCTGGCAGAGCTGCACTTTGACATGTACATTCACAGGGCGAACCCATGTCTGTTCCCTTCCCGGGGACCAGAGCGAGCCACACACAGTTTACTCACATCTCGGGGAAGAAAGCAAGCTGGTATTTATTTGATAAAAGTGGACTCGGCAACTTCTGTAGAAAAGCATGTGAGACAGAAACTGGAATAAGGAAACAGTTAAAATGCACGTTACTTTTTTTGCTCCCCAGAACGTTTTTTTAAATGCCGTATTTTTATTTTTTTATTTTTTTATTTTTTTTTTTTTTTTTTTTTT
>NW_015090803.1:9568251-9616049 GCF_001431845.1 Calidris pugnax
TTTTTTTTTTTTTTTTTTTTTACACATTATGAGGACATCCACAGTTTTTCAGGGTTGGTTTGGTTTTTTTCCTAGTCTCCAAGCAAAGGCTTTTCTCCCTTCAGATCTTTGCCTAGCTGTAATAGGCTAAAAATTTAAATTCCACTAAAGTCAATGGAACTGCCCCAGAGATGTATGAGGCTACACATCCAACTGTGGCATTCATTAACTGCCACGGCACGTGCTCGGTTGCTCTGGCTTCTTTCTCTTCACCACTATTCCGTTACCCCGAAGTACTTCAGATTTAACAATTAACTTTGGGGGCTTTTAGAAATACAGTAATTTCGTACAGTATTGGAAATGGGTCATGCCACAGAGTGCACACAAGTGGCATAAACCAAGTTTTCTGTTTTTCGGTTTCACATTTTGTAAGACTAAAGACTACCAGCAACTCAGATCAGATCTCCTACCTTATGGTGAAAATACCCTTACTCTCCTGGATGTCTCTAATTTCCAATTTATTTTGCTTGAGGTACAAATTAAAAATCCTTACCCACCGTTCATGGCTTGTGGACATTTTCTCCATATAACAATCACCAACATTGTCTTTATGCCAAAAAAACAAGACTTGCCTTGGGGGAGCAAGGGAGAAAAGGGGCTGAAGTGGTGGGAGGAACCCAACTGTAAAGGTTTAGGAGTCCCTACGGAGGTTTATAAATAGACGACTGCCATGTGCAAAACGTGAAAGAAACCCAGTCAGCATAAGAACTGTTGCTGTTTTGAAATCTTCTAACTACATCCATTTAGGCAGTAGACAGAGTTATAAACAAACAATAAATCAAGACATTATTAGCATTTGAATTTTGGCAAGATAATAAAATGTGTAGGGGTATAATCAGCAAATAATAGGAAAGATCTGCCAGTGAACCCACCAATTAATGATAAATAGGACTTGGCACGGGATAACGGCACCAATGTGGATCTCATTAGATGACCATGGAACCTGTTCCCGCAGCAGCCCTCTCCGAGTGAGGGGAAGGTGAGGTAACCCAAATGTCAGCGTCCCCACCCCCTCGCGGCTCTCGGGCTCCGGGATTGTAACCACCTGGGCCAAAATGACAACCTTATGCTGCCAGGAAGGCCATGCCGTGGTTCTCCAGTCTTTCACCGATAGGTTTGCTCATCTCAGCTTTTGGATCTTTGCTCTTCAATTCCATCTCAACAAAGGTGACCAAAAACACACAACATCGCTCGCTCTGGAGAGTGAGAATCCCTCTCTCCTCTGTTCACCTTGTTTTATTAACGATCCCTCTTCAAGACAGAAATGCCCCCAAGCAAGCGATATCACTTAAACAGATAAATAGTTCGAACACCAGGCAGGGGGAAGGGAGAGGGGGAAGAGACCCTGCCTTATTAGACTAGAAACAGACACACCATATTAATGCAAAGAATCAGCATATGGTTCTAATAGGCTTTCTTAAAATGATTTATCAGCTGTGATTAAGCCCTCGACCAGCATGTCTATCTTCATAAATAAAGTAAAAGTGCACCTTGCTCTGAAATATATCAGCAGTATCTTATTACCTACCCAACCATATAGGCTGCAGTCCACTCTGGGGAGCAAAGAGCTTGTGTTTAATAGCAGAGTGTATGCTCTAAAGAGATTGCCAAGATTTAGGGGTTTTACCTAAGAGATAGACTTATAAAAATGCCACTAAAGGGAAGCTTTATCCCTTCATCATGTGCCATCCAGTCCACGCTGCTGAAATCTGAACTTGTAACAAGAAAGCTGTGCCATTAAAAATATTCATAGGAAGACCAAGGGAAAACACACAACTATGCCATGTTGTTGTCAGAGATATGTCAGAATGAAATCAGACAGGCCTCCTTTTTTTGGGGGTAGCCAAAATATACAAAACACAACAAAAACCCACACATTACAAGAGGGTGACTCAATTTCTTTGGGACAGAGACAATAAGAAGCAGAAGGAAAGTGGACTGTCCTGACTGAGCTCTGCAGGATGATTCATCAGCTGGAATTCAGAAGAACATGGAAAGATTATGGTTAGGGAGGTTTAGCTCAATCAAAAACGTATGCCCTCAAGTACTGCCTTTTCTGCATGATATAGGCACTTACTGCTGGAAAAACATTCAGATCTTCTTTCAGAGTACTAGAATCTAAATCCATAAATCCATTCAAACACAGTCCATTGCTACAGAGGAAGATAAGACAGACCTGCCCGCCAGCAGAAGGCATGATGCTGTAAAGTCAGCAATAAGCCTAAGTTAAAGCCTATTCCTCTGAATATTTTTGCAAGGTCATGTTATGAACTCTGTTGTCTTGACAGCTTTTCTGCACCGTTATGCAGAAATTGTCTCTTTTGTAACACAGTTCAGTGTGGTAGTTAAGTGCCTGGAATAAGTGCCTTGACATAGATACATGCTCAAAACAGGACTCACAAAATCAGGGGACTGAAGTGCCAGAGTTGCCATATAAAATATACCACCCCATGTCTGCCGTGAAAGCCCCACAAGTTAAGAAAAGCAGTTAAAACACAGCAAGCCTACCCATCTGGAGAGAGGAGGAGAGCATTCTTCCTGTCTTTAGCAACACTGAACAACAGCTGATAAATCTTTAACACACATGGTTTGTGGGATGCCCTATGCTGAGGCCGAGGAGATATGGAATCAATCCGAGGCTCTGCCACAGACTTCCTGTGCAATTTTTAGCACGTCACTTGAGCCCAGATCCTTTCTGGTAGCTCATTGATTCGCTCCTGCTTTATTTCAGGGAGAGCAAGGCACCCAAATGCCTTTGAAGATGTCTATCAATCTCCTGGGGCCACACTGCTAAAGATTTTCAGGAACCAAGAGAGAAAGAAAGCCACTTTCTTTGCAGAATGGTGGAGAGGACCCAGCTCCCCTGCAATTCTCACTCTACGTCTGCGATCCCTTCAAGAGCTTAGTGTTGCACTACAGGCAAGCTTTGGAAAACCGTGCCTTCTGTAATCTGTTCTTCCTTAGAAAGTAAGAGACAAAGTATTTCTTTTCTCCACAGGAATGCTACAAAAGTTAAATATTAAGAAAATGGAGGTTTTATAATCCAATAGTGAGCCCATAAAGCAGATCAATAACCTGACGCAATTAATGCATATGAAAACTCAGAGTAATGCATTGGAAAAATTCTGACACAGAGTTATAATGTGTCTTTACAATACCTTAATACGTCATCCAGAAGAAATGCAATGGTGTGAAGATGCTCACAACTTCAGACATACAGATGTTATGTTTAGAGTATAGGATCTATTATACTGAAATCTTTGAATCTGGGATGATATTATGGACTTTGAACTTTAGAGTTTTGAGGTATCACCTTGACAACAGCTTAACTAATTGATAAAGTAACAGCTTGAAGTTATTACAATACCTACAACAACAGTACCCTGGCCTTTAAGCACTACATTAACATAAATCATTTCTAGCCTTATTTTCCATCTGCTATAACATACCCACCGTATTACAAAATACTCAATCTCAGTAGGAGAATCAGTCAGAGGGACCTTTGACTTGAAAAAAATATGGACATTCTTACACCATGTTTAGACAAATGCAAAGAGGATGTATTTGTGACTGCATAATTCAAAAAAAAAAATCAAATCAGGATAGTAAGCATTTGAACACATGTCTTTTCTTTCTTCTGCTGTACAAGTTGTCAGTCAATGAGTCAAAAGCGCTCCAGGATCAGCTTATGAGTTTGTTGGTTTGCATTACTTCAACAGTGAAATTCAGCTGTCTCAGAGCACTTGCCTCTGACATGTCCACCAGCACACTATTCTTTTCAATGACCCCACTGGGGTTTCAAAGTATTCACAAGGGAAGATGGCAGCTGCCATGACTGCTGTAGAGGCACACGCTCCCAAGTCATACTGTTCTGCACCAGCACACTGCAGCAGGGACACCACCTCCCGCCAGACCACGCTTAACAGAAAATGAATCTGCAGATCTCCTGTCCTGCTGGACAAAAAATGTATACGCATTCTTGAAACAAGGCTCTATGCTGCATGTTAATCTTGTAAAGGGGAAAGAGTCAGGTGGGTGCACTCCTTAGGATGGTAGCCTTTTTTCATAAATGGACAGTGTTGAATTTGCAGTCCATCAGCCAAGGCAACCACCATAATAAACCCTTCATCCCAGTTCTTCTCTTTCACACAGTGCACTGCCAACATTACCACATGCATCAGTCTAGGCCTCAAAAACCCAAACACTTATACAATGTGCTTTATCAACATACAGAATTTTTTTTTCTTGTCATATATGGTACCATATTATTTTAATATCACCCTTTCCTGTCTAAAGGGTGCCATTTACAGCACTGCTAGTTTCAGCTACTGTATTGTCAACGCAGGAGCAAACTTTCTGCTTTGATGGAACGAAGGACCAGATTAAAACAAGATATGAAGTCTTTTCTTCTACCCAGCCAACACAGCTCTTGCAACTTGTCCTACTGGGAAAGTCAGAAGCTTTCAAGACAGCATCTGCTGCATATGAGCAGCATGTCTCCCAGGGCCTGCTTCTCCCACCATTGGCATGAGTAAACAGCATCAGGCCCTTTTCTGGTTGGTTTGGTCCTTAACTTAAAATAAACCTCCAAAAAAGAGAAACAGCAGCAAAGCCCACCAAGTTTGCGCAACACAAGAAATGCTTATTAGAAATTCTTATCCCATCAAAATTAAGCTACTGATTTGGTATTTACCTTTTACCTCCTCATTGCAATGTTTAAAAAAAAATGCTTGAATCAGGCAAAACTCATCATTTTTTTTCTTTCTGCATACCTTTCAGAAGACAAAGGAAAAAAAAAAAAAAACCTATGGGCCAGGTATACGCTGCATAAAATTTAAACAAGGTGTAGAAATGAAGTTAAATTTTCCACCAAACTACACCAGCTCAAGAGACAGATTCTATCATTTCCAGCTTGCATTGAATTAGATCATCCTCCCCATATTCATAGGCTGCAGCACAGAGCTACGACACTCAGAAAATATTTGCAAGAATTCTCTTCTGGAGATCAGAGAGTCTGAGTTCAGCACAAAGTTGTGAGGTGGTATAAGCTAGACAAGTGCATTTTATTTACCTTCTTATGCTTATAGACAGAAATCTACCCTGGTATATACATGGCAGAAGAATATGAAGTAAAGAAATATACGCTTTTCAAATATGCATCAGACTGTAGCATCATCCCTTGCTTAACACAACTAAACTGAATATTCAGACTTTTTAATCATTCTGTGCACTGAATCTATTCAGCCACCAAATACCCTGTATTTGGTTTTTGTTTTTTTTTTTCCTTCATTGGACTAGTTTGATTTGCTGATGCTTTTCTAGCAGTGAGGTGCCTGCGATGGGACAGTATACTTTGAACAGGAATATTACGCCATGTAGAGGACTTGCTGGCTGTGAGCTTCCTGAACTGACACTGACCAACCCACATTAAAAAAAAAAAAAAAAACCAAGAAAATAAAATACTTGAAAGATCTCTTAAGATGCAACTTTGAGAGCAAACTTAAAAAAAAAAAAAAAAACCACAAACAAAGCTCTAGTTGAGAATATTTGTTTCCCTGCCTCATTTGCACATTTTACATATTACCTCGCAGCACTGAGCACTGGTTAGAAGATTCCAAAATTGCAGCTTAAGCCCTAGAAATTCTAGCATAAGCAGAACGTGATTTTAAAAATACCCTCATGTTGAAAATATTAAATTCACTATTTCTAAATACTACACTGAAAATATTTCAACTCTTTCTCATCTCATGCAGAGAAGACAGACAAGATGCATTTTAATAAAGCAGATCCAATTAGTTGTTCAGACACAGATCCTGCCTCTTCCCAATCTTTGACATTATTCACGCAGACCCCACCTCAATGCTCAAAACCAGATGGGGCAGCAGGGCCTGTCCAGTAGCAGCAAAGGTCATGTGTTTACCAGTATAACCTGCTAAAAATGCTTTGGATACTTAATGCTCTGAGCAGTGTAAACCTAGAACCTGCAGCTAGAAGGCTGAGATCATCATCTGATCTGCCAGCGCTACCTGCCTTCTGGATCTGGGTCACAAATTTTGTCTGGGGCAGAGCTGCCAATTGCTGCCTGCTTCAAGTTCCTAAAAGCTTTAATATTTACACTTTTGCAAGCAGAAATATAGTATAGGTATGATTTTACCTCTGCTAATTTTGGTGTTGAATTTGGCAGGTAGAATTTTTGTGTCAGGAAAAGTGCCGTCAGGAGGATGCAAAGAGCCTCCTTCTCACATGTTTATCCATACGCTCATTGCTGATCTATGGCATCTTTTGCATTTAGGGAGTAGGCCTTTCTCAAGCAGAGGCTTCCAGGTAATATTTGATGGTATAGGCAACAAAGGAGACAAAACAAACTGACAGTCTCATTTCCATTTATAACTTAATTTTTCTCATTTCAGTTCAGGTCCTGAAGTCATCATCACTAGTATCACTTGAGTTCACTCAGTCCCCAAGCAAAGGCTAACCCATGTATATTTGAAGAGATGGTCCTTGACAGATGATAATAATAAGACGTATCAAGTTACAATAATAAGACATATCAAGTACAGGAGGCAGAAAGAGACACTACTCCCACTTTACACATGAGCAACTATGGCAGAAAGATGTTAAGTGATTTGTTCCTGGATATGCAGCTGGGTTATTAACGCAAGTGCGTTTCCCTCAATACTACCTTTACAAAAAAGGTACAGATAGCGTTCCTAAAAACCGTGCACTCAGGGTTTCACAGCTGATTTGGAATGTCACCAGTCCATGTAACCAGTTCAATCACAACAAATTCTCAGGGATTATCCATGAGCTTCCACTCAGCAGAGATGGGAGGGGAAAAAAATTTAAAAAGAGAGAATGCAGATAACTGGACTTTATTCTTTGAGTGTTCAAATGATGACTCTCAAGGATGGAAAAATAAAAAAAACACAACCCTAAAGTGTTTTTCTCTTACATGACTTCAGTGTCAAGCTGTGTGCTAAGCCACAGTGATATACTAAAATAAACAGAACTATTTTTTTCAGAGTCCAGAGAAATTAACACAACCGAAAAATATTTTTGGAAGACTTTGCTGAGCCATGAGTAAGGTTTCCATGCAGCTAGCATTAGTCTCCAAGCGTTGGTAGGCCCATTAGGACAATGCTACATCGCACTCATATTCCAGGGACAGGCTGTTGGAAGCATTTCGTTGGCAATAGCTGCACCCAGAGGAGTCCCCTTCTGTCATGGCCTTTGTCTCCTGCATTTGCGTAAAGCCCTACTGGGGCCCGCTTCAGATTCCAATCTGACAGTCAGTCAGTAATATAAGCATGAACATACAGCAGGCTAATTGGAAACGCACAGCACAGGTTAGATAGCTAGTGGGACTTTTGCCCCATTCCTCTTCCCCCCACCTTTCCCCCCCTCTTTTTTTTTTTTAATATTTCTCCTCAATCGCTCCTTTGCTCCCTGGAGGTCACCAATAGCAGCTGCAAGGGTTGGAAGAAGAAGGGCAGTCTAAGACTTCCAGAGACCCTTAAACAACAATATTTCTCTCCTCCTCAATCGCTTACTTGCTCCCTGGAGATCACCAATAGCAGCTGCAAGGGTTGGAAGAAGAAGGGCAGTCTAAGACTTCCAGAGACCCTTAAACAACTGGTATTATCTGGTAATGCTCTGGTGAAGCTCTTGTCTAGGCTTTAATCAGATTGTGCAACTGCCCCTTTTGAGCTGAACTGGATTCTGCAACACCAAGCGTCGCAGTCGGTGGCTCCTCATCTCCTACTCCTGCAAAATAAACACCATGCAGAAAGAAATGCTGAGGAATCCTCTAATTTGCAAAGAGATAGGAATGTACAGAAATGTTCTCCTTGATTTTGGCCAACTCTCCTCTCTGCAGCGCACAAGAAACAAAGTATTAACAAGTTACATCTATAATTAGACACATTTATGTCATTAAATGGCTCTTTCCATTTTTGTCCTTTCTCCTGCACACAGAACTATGAGGGTCAGTCTGGGATATTTTCTCAATCCTTGACCAAAAAACTTGGATTCTCTCACATTTGGATACTCTTTTTCCTTGCTCAGCATACCATGGCACAGCCTATCTTCTCTTCTCCTCTATCTGTCCCAGTCTCTTTCCTTATGATCCACAAATAAACCATTCCTAGACTCCCTTCCCTAATAAACCAAAACCAAACCACTCCTAAGCTCCCTTCCCATCTTCTTTCTACAAGCCTAGCTTCCCATTCTGCACCTCAGCAATCAGCTTTACCTCTTTTTTCCAAAAAGCCCTCTTGTGCCTTTACTTTGCAGACCTCAAGATCCCTAAATGCTGCTGCCTCCAAATTTCACGAGCCTCAGCAGCACACATATGCCACACACACATGAATTCTGAGCTGGAGAGCAATCACCGACAGGCAAAGCCAATGACACAACGCAGCAGCTATAAGAAAGAGTACCTATAGAGGTACTCTATAGAGAAAGAGTACCTATAGAGGAATCCCCTGCAATTGGAGGCACAGACATTTTGAAAGGCAAAATAATGTTGAGGCAAGCTAAAGAGAAGTGCCCTCTGGCTTTAGCACTGTAGCTGCTTCGTGACCACCTTTTCCTACTTCTAGTTTATGGTCCCCATTAATGTTCAAATTAGGCAAATAGAGATTACTGTGAGAACCAAGCCAAATAACAGAGTGTTCAATAACTGGGGAACTCCGGTGGCAGGGGACACATTAAACGAGAATTTCCAAGAGCTGCAGAAATGGGAGAGGGGAAAACAGAGGCACAAAAGGGAACGTTGTGAAGGGAAGGCATTGGGCAGGTTGTTGGAGGGCTGCAGGGAGCAATATGCTCCTGTAGGAAGCCCCATATTACTCATGTGTTTGAGTTCTCAGAAGCAACCAGAACTTTGGATCTCATTTGAAAAGTTAAAATTTCATGCATTACCTCTTGCTGGCCTCTATAGTGTATTAAGCTCTTTTACAATTCCTTGAAAATTTTAACAGCTCTTCAGGATCCCTCAAAACACTCTAGCAACCTTTGGGCACAGGAGTACACTTAAATCCATACAAAGTGGCCTATATATTTCAACCAAAACTTACAAATGCTGAGACTAAAAGAATACTAATTGGAAATAGGATATGTTATCTACTAGGTATTACAAGTTAAAGTTTCCCCCTTCAACATGAATACTTTATGAGAAATACAGAAACACAATAAAGCTGGCGATGATGACAAATAAATCCAGGGGCCCACAGCGTTGCACAGGAAAGAGCAAAACTTTTTTTTTTTTTTTTTTAAGTAAATGCCCCTTCATAATCCACATTTCCCTGTAATGTATTTGAGCAAGTTTGCAATCCTCACTTCAAAGATGATAAAATTTTCCCAAGCCTCTCCCTCAAGAGGTGTGTGGTTTGTGTTATAGTTTACTTAAAAGCAGAGACTTGGAATCAAATCCTGGCAAACACAGCAACACACTTTTGGAAATTTAATGCTGGTTTTTGGTTGGTTTGGGGTTTTTAATTTTGTTAACTGTTTCAATAGTTGAAAAAGCATGTCACAACTTATAGTGCCACCTAGTTTCTAACCAAAAGGTTACTACTAGGTACTGTGCTTTCACACAGTCTTTTAATGTTTCAAGGAAGCAAAAGGGGAGGAAAGGCTCTGTGTGTTCACACTCACCCTTTTGTTATTCTCTTCTTCTTGTGCCTTTCGAAACTCGTGCTCTAGGGAGCAATCGATGTCGTTGAAGAGGCCCACTTCCTCACAGTTCTTCAGAAAGCGTGTTGGTGTAGGAGTCTGATCTGAGAATATGACAAGAGAAGGAGAATTAAATAGTCTGTCAGCAAAAGAGAGGTCCTAGCTCACCCCTCCACGCCTTCCCGCTCCCACCACATCATCATTAAAAACAAACTACACATCACTGAATTTTGACACTATGGATTTCAGGCAGGCAGCGCTCGCCAACAGTGTCCAAAAACAGGCAGCAGTTGTCATTCCACCAGAAAGACAAGCCAGGTTTTCACACGAGCATGTGACACAAGTGCACATCTTTCACCTGTGCAGATGGTCACTATAACTGTCTATAAATCCCCAATAGCAAGTGCATGCAGAACAACACAGTGCATGTGATAATACACATTTACACCACAGCATGCAGGTAACTGCCATAGACACACATTAGTCAACGCCTTCAAGTGCTTGAAAACCACCTCAATCATACACATACTTTGCAAAACCCCTGAAGTTAGCCACAGCAAGAAGTGCTGCTTCTAACACAAGTTTTAAATGACATTTAGGAAAGATAGGAAATGTTAAAATTTGACCCCAATGAGTCTTCCTTATGTGTTTTATATCCAGAAGTTTTGATAATACATATAAAACATGAGATTTAGAGTCAAAAGATTTTTTAATGCATGCTTTCACCTCTAGGGAATTTTTTTTTGCCCTCTCAGAAATAACTTGAGATTCTCCTTTATGCCACAGGCAGGAGGGACTCAAGAAGGTACAAATTTTTCAGATGACTTTTCAAAAAGCCCACAAGACACACTAGCTAAATCGCCCTGTGGACAGTTTCAGAGATGACTTTGGCTAGTCCTTCTTTAGGAAGTGAAAAATCAAGGCCAAACTTGGGAACATAGTACTCCTCAAAGGGCAGTAATGAGGTACCTCCATTCATTCTGAGGTGAACTCTTAACAATTCCACCTCAGCTTCCCCATCTCCCACTCAAATGACAATACAGAACCATGTTAGCAAAAGCAGGGGAGAATCCATATGGTTCTGTCAGCTTTACACATACTAAAAGAAAAAGAAAAAATTTAAATCCTCTCTTGCATGTTAGTTTCTTCTTCCCAAGTCCCCATTCCAGCTCAAGCTGTAGTACCTAATTTTATGGAAAGATTAGACTCACTCTTCAAAAATAATCTTCTGCATAGTCATTGACAACTACCCTATTGTTTGAAATTCATTCTTTAAAAAAATGAAAACTGTCATATTAATCCCAGTTGCCCATATTGGGCCAATTCTGACCTCAGACAAAAAGCTTCCCACTTCAGTGAGTTCTGAAAGAAAATTTTGGGTTCTTGTACCTAGATAAGCTGGGTCAAGTTCTAATATTTCCCCCTTACAGGGAACAGCCACCAGACACAAATAACTTTACATGATCAGATCAGAAACACACAGCAACCTATAAACAAAGGCAGCACAGAATGAATGCATACAAAAGGAAATACAGTTTCCACTTGGAAATTAAGAGGGAGGATCAGACTCTTCCATTACAAAACCAGTTGAAGCCAATTTCCACCTGTATAAGGTGTGGTCCTACAGGTTTGGCCTTCTTAAGTAATTCAAGGGCAAACATACTCATTCGCATTTATATTCCTGATGGAATGTATTGACGAAACATAAAAAGCAAGTCCTTAATGTTAAAAGTCTGTTTTATTTCTTTTGGCTTGAGCATCACACTTATGAGCTTAAAGGAAACAAAACTCAAGTGTTTGGGAATGCACACATATTTATCTATTAGTTTTCACATCTAACTACTGTATTACCAGAGTCAAAAGATAAGATTTTCCAAGAATCTTGCAAGAACTCAGCGCAAGGAGTCAATGAGGTGCTGACATCGATGGGAGCTGAAGATGCTCAGCACTTTACAGGTCCACATCCTAAATAAGTGGTGCCAAACCAATCTCTAGGGTAACCTCACCAAACTGGTGTAGATCTACACCAGGGTTGTCCTTGGCCCTTGGACTGGAATTTGTACTGAAAATGAAGAACACTAAAAAGTAGGAGAAATAGATTTTATTTCCAAAAAGGCTTAAATATTACTTTAGCGAACAACACAATTGCTTTGTAGAATGCAAAGATAACCATAGCCAAGCCTTCCTGTACATAAAGGGTATGTTAGTATTTGAGTGTGAAGCAAGTACAGGAAATGTTTTCTTTTCAGAAGTGGTATATCCCTATCAAATAAGCAAGGTATCATTTTCACGACCAAGAAGAAAAACTAGGGTTTCATAAAAAAGTTGGTGGCCTCGCTTTCACTAAAATAAACAAATCCTAAGGGTTTTTTTCAGAGTTGCTTGAGCCCAGAGTTTGGGAGGCATGGCAGAATACACTAACATGGATAAGGTCTTGTTATATTTTGTCAAGGCACACAGCTGATCCAGAAAACAGACTTTACTACAACAGCAGGGACATCTCCCGCTAGACCAGGTTGCTCAAAGCCCCATCCAGCCTGGCCTTGAACACTTCCACGATGGAGCGTCCACAACTTCCCTAGGTCAACTTGTTCCAGTGTCTCACCACCCTCACAGGAAAGAATTTCTTCCTGTTATCTAAATCTCCCCTCTTTCAGTTTATAACCATTACCCCTCATCCTATCGCTACACTCCCTCATAAAGAGTCCCTCCCTATCTCTCCTGTAGGCCCCCTTTATGTACTGGAAGGACACTATAAGGTGTCCCTGGAGCCTTCTCTTCTCCAGGGTGAACAGCCCCAACTCCCTTAGCCTTTCTTAGTAGGAGAGGCACTCCAGCCCTCTGATCCTCTTCACTTGCTTGACTTGTTCCAACAGGTCCATGTCCCTCCTGTGCTGAGGACTCCAAATCTGGACGCAGTACTCCAGGTGGGGCCTCAATTGAGACTTTACACAGTGTAGTAGTTACACTGCACTCACTGGTTTCAGGACTTTGGGGCTACCAAGCCCAGTGGGCTTTCTTTGCTCCTGATGCAACCAGCTGAGGAGGTGGGCAAACTAGCAGAAGATATAACTCTCAATACCACAGTAATTCTTTTACCTAGATTAGGCAAGCCCTTGTGTTTCAATTGGCAATGATATCACAAAGGAGACCCTAGCATAAGTTGCACTTTTAGGTCTCCTAGAATTAATAAAATATTCCTAATTCTCAGCACTTAAAAATGCATTAATAGTTCCAACAGCTTGTGCCTGACCTCACTGTTCCCTGTTGGTACAAACAAACCTTTTGTTGCTATCACCAGCGCCCACAGCTATTGCAGGCTTACTAAGGAAAGGGCTCTGATTTGTTGTACTTCAGCAACGGGATGTGCCAGACCCATCTGGACCAAAACTCAGACACAGAGCTAGCACCACTCTCAGCATTCCTGCTGAGGACACACGTTACTGTAGGAAGCTGTCTGCATGTGCAATCCAGGACTTCAATGGCCCAAGATGGATATTGAATGGGGTGGCTTGGGATACAGGTCTGTCCGGGTTAACCCTGGATATCTGGCTATGATACTGACCAGCCATCCCAACCCAGTCCCGTTGTTCAACATATAAAAATCTTTCCACCCCCAACTGCTACCAGAACTAGTTTACTCTGCTTTGAAGCATCCACCTCTAGCCAACTGCCACTTCACAGGTGACCTTGCGCCTTCTGACACTTACTTAGGAAGTTATTTCCCTCTCGCCTTTACAATCAGGTTGAACACAGAAACTGTCAACGAAGCATCCACCTCCAGCCAACTGCTACTTCACAGGTGAACTTGTGCCTTCTGACACTTACTTAGAAAGTTATTTCCCTCTCGCCTTACAATCAGGTTGAACACAGAAACTGTCAAGCTTCAGACTGGGCAATAAATATTTTGTTCAGCCTATTACTCAGGTAAATAACCAACTTCTCCAATGACAGTCATGGCCAGAAAGGCTGCATGTTTACATTAAGTTTAAATAAATCTCAAAAACCCAAGTGGACAACATAAAAGCCCCAGAGCAAGATCAAATGGTCTCAACAGTGCAGATCCCAAGTCAACCTATTGTATCTTACAGGACAGGATTTCAGAAGATTCTGACCAGAAGCTGATACACTGAATATATTTTTGCTGCTGACCATTTTGAAAACCTGCCCTAAGTATCTGAAGTCATGCCCGATTCTATATATGAAATATATATATGCTATATAGCATATATATGCTATATATATGGCATGTTATATGGCAAATGGGAAATTTAAAGTCTTCAGTAAAAAGATCCCAATATATATTCATTATGTTTGGATATGCAAAGTTTGTTGTTGTTTGGTTTAGGGGTTTTTTTTTGGTAATTACTGAAATAATAGTCTCAGAAAGGTACATTTCATCTCAATATATTGTTTTCAAAACAACAGCCCAGGAGATGCAACATTAGCTTGCCACATAGAGAGTTTATTTGAATGCACTTCGTAAAAATACCTTGGATCCTACAGTTTCATCCCGCAAAGCACAAATGAAAACTTTAGAGCATGATACCAGTTAAGAAAAGACTGGAGAACCAAAGGACAGTTATGTGAAACAAGCTTTCATTTTGAAAAAAAAAAAAAGCAACAAAAAACAAACCCACACCACAAATTCAGATTCAATAAGAGATATCTAACAGCACAGCTCCAAAGCGTGTAACTTGATTCTTCTTCTTTTTTTAAAAAAATATGTTTAGTCTGATGTGCAGTAATAACAGGCGTTTGGCTTGTTCAGCTGTGGGCTCTGTTGAAGTTATATACTTACTATGTTATACTTTCACACAATGATAACAAAGTCAGAGTAATTAGGCTAGCACTGAAATCTGGAGGGCTGCCCATCAAGCAGCCACAAGGAAAAAGGAATGTCCTGAGAAATTCAAGAAGGTTTCTTCAGTCATTTGGCTGGTTACTGCCCAAGTGCACCAAGAAGCTCAAAATCACAACACCTCAAGCAGGTGATGGAAGAGAAGAGGAGGAAGAGGTGTACCCAGTTGTACCTGGTGGAACTGCCCTCACCCAGGAGCTCACAGACAAGGGCTCCCAGGAATTTCACTGCTTAAAGAGTCACTGTTTAAAGCGCAGGTTGTACTTTCTGTGGGGGTACATATATTGGGTAAACACATCTATAATCTCATCTGGTCACTTTCATTGACCTGACCAGTTGATTTTTAGAAAACTTTTCATTTCATTATTTGGTAAAGCAGGGGACACAGAAGAGAACAAGAAATCAGAGTTATTTTTCCCTATATCCAATCATTTTGCACACTACAAAATTCATGCCTTGATAAACCTTCCTGTGTAGAACACAAGGAGAAAAAAAAAAATTAAGCCAACCATGGATGCCAGAAATTACCTCATTGACACAGGCATTACCTGCGAAAAGCAATATATTTTCACTACCCTTTAGCACGTACCCTTTTTCATCTAGAGGAGGCTGCTTCTGCCTCCACAGTGGGCTTTACCACCAAAAAATCTAGATGATTGGAGTTCAGTAAATAGAATCAGAAAGAAACATGGTTTCTATGAAGGTAATCCTTGCCTCTCCTGTATCTGCTAGTAGCAGTTTTGGAAGGCCTTCCTCCTGTCCAATGAGGGTAAATTGTCACTTCTTGCCAACTTTGATACCACAGGAATCTCAGTGGTCTCAACTCCCAAAGTTCAGTTCCTCACCAATTTTAGTCCTTACCTGAAGGAAACAATCTGTCCCACTGACATTAATATTCTGCTGTTAAAACAACAAAAGCTTTGACACACAACAAACTACAGTTCCAAAGCAATGCAATGGTTAGTTAGCACAACAGCAGAGGTGAAATCTGTTTCAGTCAACCTAACTTCAAAGTTTCCTGCAATGATGACTACCATGCAAAACTTACACAAGATATTCTGTGTTATCTCAAACAGCTCTTTTTTGGCTAAGAAAGATGGAAATCGAAACCATCAATGACTCTCTACCCATACTCACAACAAGGCTTTCTAACAAAAATAAAATACATACACATAAAGGAACAAATAACATTAGAGTCTTTTTCTGTCTTTTTTAAATGAATGTCAAATTATCCAACAAAAGGATCAGTTGCATTTTCATGCATTGTGTTTAGCAAATTTCCCTTCCATTTATAGTCAGAGAACATAAAGCTATTTCTTTTTTAAATGAATGTCAAATTAGCCAACAAAAGGATCGGTTGCATTTTCATGCAATGTGTTTAGCAAATTTCCCTGCCATTTATAGTCAGAGAACATAAAGCTATTTAGTGTATGTGTGTACCTGGAGTTTCTGAATTAGCTCAGGAGTCACTGGATTTAATAAGACTTGTCCTTCTTCAGTCAGCATCAAAAATTTTAAGCAAATATAGAGGAGCTAGTTGAGAACCAGGAAACTCTTGGCTAGACAAACCAGCATAGCAGCAATAATTTCCATCAGATCACAGAACCTTGTCGATTAAACATTGTCCCCACCTACATAGCAATGTATAACGTAACTTTACTTCTTACTTACAAATTGATATTTCAGAACACAGCACAAATTTCACACAAGAAACAAGTTCCTACTTCCCAAGTCATATTTTGCTTAGTTTCCAAGATGTTATATCGGTACAAACCAACAGTCCCTCAGTTTTACTGCGTACCTCCAATAACAGTTTATAGAAGCCATGCTTTGTGTGTGTTAAATATTACTGATACTATACTGATCCTAGACTGGGCATTAGCTGTCTCTGGAATCAAAGATAATTCTAATGGCTACCTGAAAGCATAGAGTCCTTTACTTTGCGTGACTAATTATTAATAACGAATGGATTCAAATGGAACACGTTAAAATATACAACATACTGGAAAAAAAGGAGAAAGTCTGACATCTAGGCACCTTAATAAAAAGAAGAAAAAAAAATGCATACTAACACTGCACCTGGCTTATTATAGGGCAATTGCTGCTGCAATTCTTTGAACCTACTGATGACAGAAACGATTTTTTTTTTTAAAGAAAAAAAGTCAAATAAGCAAAAATGCAAAAAACAAGGAAGACATGAAGACAAATGTCTAAGAGAAAAGTCTGTCTCTTTTCCCCATATATCATTAATTTTTCAGTATGAAATCTAAGAATAAAACATCTTAAACTTTAAGGTATTTAGATTTCCCCAGGGTTTAGGTGGGTAATGAAACAACTATTTTTCAATGTCTCTCTGCAGAGAGTAGATGATCTATGGTGCTTCCAAACTAAGGATTTCAGATTGCCAACAAATCCACCAAACGAACACAAAAAGAAAAAAAAAAAAAAAAAAAAATCACACACAGCAGAACCAGGCTGCCAGACCATTACAGTCAGACACAGTTGCCACCGTCTTTGAGAACATGTGCAGCTTTATACTCTTTTACTACCAGAGAGAATCATCACCCACAAAGAACACAGAATATATTGCTCAGAAACAATTTTGGAGCCTTTCTGTCCACAAAATTCTGCATTTCTGTGTACTTAGTTGGATAACTGGGGGTCTAGGGTCCCCACTACTGGTGGTAGTGCTGGAAGCCAGTCAGAGCGTTTTGCCTGGGAAAGCAAACCGCTGGGAGCAGCAGGACAGCTCTCTCATAGAAGTTACCAAACAAAAAAAGCTGCTCTACTTCAGGGGACTCCCGATGACAGAACACACTCCTTAGAAACTGCCCTCAAGTAAAAGTCTTGCCAAACAGAAAGCTCTAACAAAAGCCAGCTCTTTCACAGGGTGAATGTGCCCACAGTACAGGTGCCTTCCAGCAGTTTCACTGCTTGAGGACACGACCAAGTGCAAGAGCAGCATTTTCTCACTTGTGCTTGCAAACACAGGATTCTGTGGGTATAGCTGGCATGCAGGCACTTTGTGAACCCTATTCTTCAGTATGTTATGTACTGTTCCTTTTTACGCTTAGTCCACTATAGAATTTATTTTCCTCTTAGCATTTTCAAGTGTATCTGGGACAAGGTGTGCCTTCTGGGACAAGGTCTCTGTCTCATTTCTCACCTGGTACCTGAAGTCCCAAAAGAGCCAAAAAAATAAAAAAAAACAAGGGCCTCAATCAAGTATTTGCAAGCAATTGTTACCCAATTATGATGTTCACAAAAATGGAAATGGTTTATTGGTAAAAGACTGAAGACCCTTTAATCATAACATATTTGCACCTAAAATAACAAAATTTACCTTGAAGAAGTCAACTTCAAAAGATAAATATCAAACACTGGTTAGCATCCACACATACATTTTCATCATAGGTTTTTTTTTTTTCTACAATTACTTTGAAACCGGAAAAATCCTCGTGCTATTATTCTTAATAATACATTACTGTAGCCCAAGGAATATATAATAGGAAAGGGAATAGGAGAGGAGAGAAGTGGTAAGATTAAGGCTAGCTTGACCTTGCTCAGTACTCACTGGATGTCAGCAAGTCACCGATGTGCGGTTACTCAGACAGGAGTATGAAAAAACTACATAAGTAATTAAAGGATGTAATTGCACATAATACAAAATAATCTCTGTGTGTGACAGGGGGAGTGCAGAGAGAGGCGGTTACCTTGAGGGGGAAAGAGTACTGGATATTACCCACGAGATATTACCTTTCTGGTTATGGCTATTTACAGTGGGCAGATCTTGAGCCACCATAAAGGTGGTTCACACGATGTGGCCTGCCACAGTTGCTGAAGTGAGCCTGTCAGACCTAAATAGTGAGTCTTACAGGAACAGTACAAATGCACTTCATTAACACGCTCGCGGCCGGACTCCCTGCCAGCATGGCCGAGGTTCAACAATTTCTCCCCCTCTAATGCCAAACCTGCAGGAAGGCATAAGAATGGCAACTGTCTTTTTGTTCAAAGATATGCATTCTAGCTTGTTCCATCTCTACTTGTTACTTAATTGGACGTGGGGCTTTTTAAAACCGATCTTGGAGGTATTTTGCCAGTAGCTTTCCAATAGGAGTCATGCTTTCAACATCATCTGAATAGTTATCTTGACTCTTGAATTTGTGTCTTCTTACCTGATAACATATTATCTGTTTTTATTGAAGGAAACTTCAAAGTCATTTCATGTTTGTGCCTGTGAATCATCAGATGATCCTCTGTTGGAAAACGCTGTCAGGCAAACACAGAAAGAGAGAGGAAGAGAGAGAAAGGGAAAAAAAAAAAAGAAAAAAAAAGAAGAATTTAATTCTCTAACAAACTTTTGGCATTGGACAGAATTTCAAAAATGAGAGAGAGAAAGAATTGTATCCAGCTAGAAATGTGTCCAAATGGCAGAGGAAACAAAATATTTGAAAATGCAAGTGAGTATGAGTAACAAATAGCTGTACTCTACTTAGAAACATATTTGCTGCAGTCCTCTCCGGGGCTGCAAACCGCAAGGTGTCATGCATTTGCCTGAAAAAGTGGCAGACCAAAGTTTTGGATTTTAAGGGTCTCAGACACCCGTTCCAGCTACCACAGCCCCACAAGTCACCACGTGCCTGAGGATCTGCGATAACTACTGCTGTGTATGCTCTTAGCCCACGGCAAACGCAAAGTAATGCGGCATATCTTAAATCACTTCACCGGATTTTTCTGCTTTTGTGTCTTTCTGCAGCCCCTATCTGCTGAACAGCAATAAAAATAAGCAAATAAGCCAGCCTTTCCCTACCCAAAAGTATTCAGGCAAAACACATAATTTTGGAAACCTCTGTTACTTCAACTCGATTCAAAGTGGCAATGCAATGGTGCCCGGTATATAACAACTACTTATGACCCTTTATGATATTAAATTATTTTCCTTTGTCAAGCAGAGAAGGTGATGTGCTTTGTAAGAAACTAATAGGTGTGCTAAGTTTGTTTTACAGCCTGATAACAGACTTCTACAACAAAAGGTTCTTTTGAACAAGACAAAGAAGAGACAAGCTTGAATAAATGTTCAAGCACTTGCACACTTGGGCTCTAAGAGCAGACTGGTTCTGTTAAGTTTCCTTCATCAGAAGGTGCACACACAGACCTTTGCTACAAAGACTGTAATAGTTTTAGCAGGGTCATTTCAGGACTAGCAAAGGCCAAAAGTTGTATCACCAGGGCTTGAGGAAAATACATAAATTTTAAAAACAGCTTTTTAAAGCAACAGGTACATAGGAGACTGTAAAAAAAATTGGCAACAACAGAGTTAAAGTGACTTAATGCTTTCAGCACGGTATATTCTTGGCTAAGTGACTTTGCTTGTGGCTATAGTATAAATAGCTGCAGTATGTCACACCTCCTGAGAATCTCCCTAAGCCCATAGACAAAGCAGCATAAATAATAGGAATGAATTCTCTGGAAAAAAAAAATAAAATAAAAAAATCCCAAAGACCTTTTCCTCACTGTGAAATCCTGGTTCGTTGCTTACTCATCTGGAAGAAATGCAGGACTAGAAATTTATATTAAGAACAAAGGGAATATGTGGAAGACCTTACTTGCTGAGATTGTGAGGGGAAAAAAAAAAAGCCACCACATTTTGTTTTTGTGGAAATGGATTTTCCTTCATGGACACCATGCTCTGTCTTCAGGGTGAAATCAGCCAGCTTAAAGAGGGCACGGGACAAGTGAGGAGAAGCTATTCCTCCAACCCGGACTTCTCTGTCCTTTTCCTAAGTCTACTTTCTTCCCTGTGCAGAAGGTCAACTCCCTCAGCCCTCGATCCACATCTGCGCTGGCTGCCAGAGAAGCCAGTCCCCAGACAGCTTAGCTGGATAGCAGTGCTACACTGTGCACTTCTGTCAAGTCCTCATTTCCAATAAATGGAGGCATTTCATGTTTTGAAATGGGAAATTAAATGTTTTTTAACATGAAGTCACACCTACATTGCTTGTCTTTCCAAAATGTAACAGCATACAACCAAACCCGCTCTCTGAAAACCTAAATGAGCTTATTTGGATCAGCTTCTCCTCTATTGAGAAAATTAATTCATAGCTGAGATGAAAACTCTGAAGTCCACTGATTTGAGTGGAAGTTAGTTTTAAGATTCAACAAAACGGTAAATAAAACTTCATTCTAAAACTCAGACGCTCTTACTCTACCTCTGTGACAGAATGGTGAAAGTTTAACTCTGCACGGGGAGATCTGAGGTGACAAATCCTCTGTCAGAGGGACAATCCAAAAGATGCACTCTGACACCCCTAGTGAAACAGCAAAGCTGCTCGGGCAGTTGTTACCCAGACCTCAGGCTTCATCCTTTCCTGATCTCAGCTCTTGGCAAAATCAACTCCAGTAATAGTCACCCATGGTTCCACCAGAAGAAAAAGTGTTGTAAAAATATTAGCCAGCTGAAAACTCCTAACATACAGTTAGAGCAGAGACAAGTTACCCTCCTCAAGAGAGGAGAACTCTGGTAAAAGGTAAGCTAAATCACTTAAAACAGGAAGCCTGTGGCAAAAGCCAAAATCGTGCCCTTGCCTGAAGATCTTACTCACAAACTCTTGTCATTAAACCGAATTAGGGTCAGAAGCACCACATGTGGAACTTCCCTCATCATTGCATAGGAGGGGAACTTCCCTCACCACTGCAAAATCATTGAAAAAACACATAAATCCCCAATTCAAAATCTTAGCAGGTAAAATCCTCCTTCAGGATTTGCAAGATCATTAAACATTTAAACATCTAATGTTACAGGTCAGATTATACCCTCAGAGTCACATGGCAGACCACCAGCCAAGAGGAACCCCAAATGTAAATTCTGGGGCAGAATTTATCTACAGGCTGCATTTTCTGTAGAGAATATTTATTAGAAAGATGTCTCAAACATTAAAAAAAAAGCTAGTAAGATATCATTGTATTTAAGTATTAAACAAAAACAATAGGGCTATCACATCCAATGGCAATATATTCCATTGTACATCTAACCAGAAGACAGACTACTGAGTCCTGCCTGGTGTGTCCTCTCTTGCTAGCCACTAAAGGCATTTGCAAAACCTGGCTTGAAACATTAAGGTTGGGGATGAGGGAAGGCACAGAAGCAGCTTGAGAAGCACTTTTACCAGCTCACCTTTGACTGGCTGTTGTATTTACTTTAAATATTTTGTAATAATATCTTGTGGGGTGAAGAGGGAACTGAAGGGGGAGAGGACTTCAGAAAAAAAACACCAACACATATTATTATTAGACATGTGTTAATATATCAGGAGGCATTATACAAGCCAGAGCTAGTGCTGAGGACTCAATTAATATCACCGCTGACTCCACTCACCTGTGAGCAGCCTGGGGCACTGCAGACAAAAGGCCTCTCCTGCTCCAAGTTCATCTTTGATTCCTCATAAATCTACATGTTAAAAGGGGAAGGGGGAAAGAAAGGGAACCTATGAATATACACGGTCTAAACTTCACACATACATGCAACATACCATCGTCACGGTTTGTGCTTTTATTTCAAACTCCCAAAACAGACCAGAACAAAGTTTTCATCCTCAGAGTACTAAATTTGCTAATATCCAGCAGGCTCCCTACAGTCTAAGTTCTTATTACTCCTTCCTGAGCACATATTTACTTTGAAGGAAGAAAAAAAACCCATTAAGCTTTCACAGCAGAAATCTGCCTCAGAAAAAAGCATATGTTCAGTGTTGTTATTAGATAAGACCGTGTCTACTCAGAAATATCTCGAATTAAGGGTTTTTACCTTTCCTTCTTCAGTTCCTGCTGAACAACATTAAAACCAGACGTCTAGGTTACTTCTGAGAAAGAACCCACTTTTTGAAGTTCTTCATCCATACTGTTCGATATTAGTAACTTAAATGCATTACATCCATGCTCTCGGTACACAGAAGATAATCGTGCATCTCTGCCTTTTAAAAGGTCAACTAGATCCTCAGGAGCTTGAAAAGTGAAGTTTTCTCTAAAACTGCAGCTTCCCCAGGGCAGTTGCAGTCCTGTAACCTTGAACTGAAGCCTGGGGCAGAGCTCCCAGGTCTTGAATAAAACTGAAGGAGGAAACATTCACCCTCAGAATGCACTAATGCAGCTGAATTTGTCTCAATATTAGAGCAGTGTCCCTGACAAGCATCAATAAAAATGATTTATTTTTTTTTTAGTAACATTCTGGGACATAAAATAAGTCACTTATTTCAGAAATGTCTTGAGCCTGTTGGTACAACTCGCATTACAAGGTAGAATATAGGAGCTGACCCAGCTTGAAGCACAACACATGACTTCTGCTTACATTATGCCTCAAATCCCTTAAAATTCAGCCTCACTGCAGCCCTGCTCAGACAAATATCTGAATTGTAGTTGTGTAATTTTTTTCATAAAACAAAGATAAATACCTTGGTGGAGAAGCAGACTTATTTTAAAACTACAAAAATCTGCAGAAGAACAAGTGCTAAAATTACTCAATCTTGTTGACATTTTTCAAAACTGCAATTCATTATTTCCTGTTGTCAGGAATATCTTTACCACACTTACACTTCTTGTTAGAAAAGCTTTATTTTCACAAAAGTTGCTACTAATCCTTTCAAACAATACATACACCGTTAATCTGAACATCAGCCAGACCTGTACTTAAGCAATTATTTTCTGTGCCCTAAATTCTCAAAAAAAATCCGAAAAATTTTTGGATGATAGCTTTTTCTTTTTAATTGAAATTAATTCTGGAGGACAACATTAACCTGACAATATTTTCATACTTATGACCTAAAAAAGTAAAAAAAAGGCAGCAGACCACCCTCTGCCTGACCTCACTGGCTCCCAGAAAAAGCATCCACAAGTGAAGAAATTGTGTTTTTATTTGCCCTTTAACCTCCACAAGGACACTACCCCCTAAAGGTGATAATTAGCATCAACTGATTTTCTTGACACGGACATCCCTACCAACATCTGGCCTGAGACAAGTGATCTATTGCAGCAAATACAGTCAGGTGTCAAAAAAGACCCTAACTCAGGACTAACCCATCTCTCTACACAAGGCCAGAACTGAAATAACTAAAATTGTACCTAATTTACTCCGTTAAGATTATTCATATCCTGTTTTGATTTAACTTACAGCTATGTTAAACTGAAATAGGATACTCATAATCAGAAATGAAAGAGTGTGTTCGGATAAAGACTAATACTAAAATAAGTAAAGGTGTTAAATTACTTCTAATTTCAGTTATTTCAGTTCCAGACTGTGCATAGACAAGCTCTTTGGAGGTGAAGCAATGAAAAGGTTCTGCATTATGCTATCCTGTCTGAAAGAAGCAGCAAAGAGATAACTGACTAAACAAACAAACCCCCAGAAAAACAAAACCAAAACCTCCAGCTAAGTTTGATTTTTAAATCCACCCCTATTTATGGGATGTGACCCGAGGATGTTGTCTTTCCTAAAGACCTTTTCACAGAAAGATTTAAAAAAAAAAAAAAAGCTACGTGTGGATAATAAAAGGCTTTATCTGATATCTCAATTATCTCTCCTGCAACTGAAGCACTGCCAAAGGTTTCTGTTACCCTTTTCTCCCCTCCTCAGGGGAGAGTGACAACTGCATTTTCAATAGCAGAACAACAGATGAGACTCAGTTAAAGAAAACAAGACAGTAACAATTCTGGTCCCAAGCGTCCAAGTGAATTTCAAAACATTACCAGGAATTATTTGGAGTTTGTTTTCTTATTGAGTATTGCAAGTCAAAAACTGCCCTCCCCACCCTGAGCTTGAGCTTTCGTCCCTAAATCCATCAGTACATGCTCTGCTACAATGAAAGGATTCTTAAGGTTACCAGATAGATAAGCACAGAGTAAGCACCAAAATAACTTACTCGATGAGGACCAGAAGAATCCTAAACATGGGGATCGACTGCAGGAAAACATGGACTTGGGTTTTATTCTCAGTACTTTGAAAAGATGTCAGATACAATGCCTAGTAGTTTACCACAAATGTACAAGCAACTGCTGGTTCCCACAAGAATTGCTCTTCTCAGACACTACACTTCAAAAAAAAAAAAATTCCAGAATGGCTATGTCATGTGTGCCCTCCAAGATACTATCTGGCATAACTTGAACCATATAACATGTTACCAGATAGTACAATACCCTCAAGACAACGTCGACCATGCAGAATTCGTATTTACATGTGATGCTATCACCTCGGTTCAGACTACAGTACTATTGACGCTCTTACAATAGGAAAGGACTGAAAGAAGCTGCCTATTACCAACAACTTTTGAGAGGGTGTTCAGTGCTTGGCAGAAACTCAAGCTTTATGCTTGAATGTTGACCAGGAACAAGCAGCTGAAAATTCGGGCTCTAAGTGTGAACCTCCTGCATCCCCCGTTCCTGCTGAACTCCGCAAGAGCTGCAGATGCTCAAGCAATGCAGGATCTCACCCCAGGTTTGCAGCAGGATGGGAGCTCTCAGCAACAGAGATGGGTTATTTTTTTTTTTCTTGTTGTACACAGCACAGTTTGCACAGCATCTCCTGTCCTTTAGTTCAGGACGTAGACAGTCTTATACACCCCCTGGCACACAGTTCACTTCACATGGCTCGTGTGTGTTGCTGGGCCACACAACCCACGTCGCCTTTTTCCAACATGTGTGCAGGTGGTTCAGCAAACATGAAGGAAATAACGCAACCAACGGCAACATTCCGACTTCACCTAATAAAAATAAATCACAGCAACCTTTCCATCTAAATTAAGGTGCTTATTAACCTTTGGGATCTTAACGACTCAAGTATACTTGTGCACCTTTCATAGTATTACATATGACTGACGCAATTAACACACATGAAGAATATCAGGAAAATCTACGATGACTAAGAAGTTAAAAAATTGCTCAGGCCTGAATTTTTTACTTCTGTTATCAACAGCAAAATTTATTGCCACTTTGTGAACTCTTCGAAGAGACAAACAAGGATTATAAATATAAATGAGCACTAATATTGATATGTCAGCATTAGTTCTGATATTATTAAAAATAGACAGGAGTGCATTATGCAGCAGAAAAAGGGGCTGAATTTTAATAAACATGTTAACAACATCTGTCAGCATTTATTGCCCTATTGTGACCACATAAAGAGCCTTATTGGCAGAATATGTAAGTGAGAAAATCTGCTACGCTGTTGTAGCCTGCCATTCTCCTGAAATATCACTCTGCTTAAGAAAGGTTAAGGTGTCCTAATTAGAAAAACAAATAAATGAAAATACAGAAGAAACATAGAAAGACTTCTCCAAACCATGTCACATGGAAGAGAAACAAGTACGCTCTGCAGCAAGCCAAGATTTTCTTCTATCCCTTGATTTCTGCATAAGATACTTCTAAACATTTTTTATTATAATTAATAAAACTGAAGTCCACAGCGGGGAATACAAGAACATAACAAAGAAATAAAAAGCAAACAAATGGGAAAAAAAACCAACCACCCTCAGAAAGCAGCAACAAACTACATCCCCTCTCAGCAGCGTCCAGAGGGAAGCACCCCACGTCCTCAGGCTCCTCAAGGAGATTTTGCAGAGCCCTATGATCATCCTTTTTGAATCAGAAAAATAGTTCTAATAACTAACACCAAGAAAGCGCGCTCCTTTCTCTCTCTCTTTCCCCCTTTTTAAACTCAGCAGTAATCTTATTGCCTTACTGGTAAAAACATCAAGCAGGCTTGTTTCCTGTTTCAATGTTATTCTTGAAGTGGGCTGCAGTAAGAATCTGATTTTCATTGGGCTATTATTATTTGCAGCTGCGCGACCTTTTTAACCCTCTTTTAAAAGTGACATTTCAGCCTTCAACCTCAAGCTGTCTAAATGTTGCAAGGTTTTCAGTCCTCTGATTAACAGTGAAAAAGAACCGATGGGGAGGTGTATACTACAATGTGTCTAATACAGGTCAGTGCACCCATCCTGCCATTTGCACAAGTGAGTAATTACACTCTTATAAGCAACCTGTTTGTTGAAATTAATCACCTGGGCACATGCTTGCAAGACAGGTTTCTTCAGCCTGGTGTGGCCAAGGTCACTGCGATTTCCAAATACAAGTACAAAATACTCAGTCGCCAAAATACTCACCACCAGCAGCGGTATGCAGAGGCACGAGCAATAAATGAAGCATCACCTATTTTTTTAGGGTGATGGCCACAATGTGTAAAAAGCGAGAGGAGACATGGCTATGGTGTATTTGTGCATATTAAAGAACCCCCTGGGTGTACGCAGCGTTTTAAACCGCTAGTTGTGGCTATTCAGTAGAGCACAACTTAGAGATAATCACAGTGTTATTAAACTGTTATATGAATGCTATGAAGACTTGTTGGTTTTGGAAGGGTAAGTACACACAGGGTTAATGCCCTCAGTTGTTCCAAATACCTAAAATTGGCTTTGCTCATTGGGCAAGGATGTATCTTTGCACCGAAGCGGTGCATGGTGTTTTTCGTCGGCACGGGCTCTTGGGTGGAAGTGCTTGTTTTCTGAAACAGCATCATGCTTTCCACACGCACACATACAGGGCTCATTATCACAGCCCTGCCTGCTTCGGCTGCTACAACCGAGGGTCTGTCAGCATTTCCATTAGAAAACCCCTCGTTTCAGGATTAAAGCATTTCCAAATGGTTCTGGATGCTGGAAAGCAATTTGTGTCTGGAGTCCCCAAGAAGGCCTTAATGTGATGCACATTTGAGCTGGGGCTCAAGCCCTCGCTGGTACCCCAGTGAAGTTTTTGTGACTGCGTTTCTGACATTTATATGTGGAAAAACACTCAGCTTGGGCCTTTATTCATTTGTTTTAAAAGAAGAGAGCCCCATAAATCTTTAGGCAGAGCCGAGTGCTCTCAAAAAGTGGTTGATGTGTGAATTGCCTCAACAGCAAGGAGCCTTCAGTCCTTTCCCCGTGGCTGGCAGCGCTGCCACCCAGCAGTGAGCACCCCCTGTGTGGCACAGGGTACGGGGGGGTACATCACTAGTAGCCAGCCCCTTGCCACATGTGAAGTCAGTGGCCACTGCCATGCTTCAGGATCATCTGAGAATGGAGCAACAAAAAGATTCTTGTTTCACACTGCCAAGCACCTCAGTTCTTTCTAAACGGCCACTGGGTTTGCTTACTGCCTGTCTGAACAAAATGCAGTGCTGGGAAGGCTCCCCAGCAGTACTAAGGTTCTGTCCCACCTCTCTCTTCCAGATATACCCACTCTCACCTCCAGGTCAGCTGAGGGAGAAGAGTTTTTGCTCCCTCACTGAAAAACACTGCTTCTGTTATCAAGGAAAAGCAAATAGCTGCCTTTCTTCAGCTTATGCAGAGCTGCTTTCTTCTCAAGAGAGGTAGAGCAAAACTGAGGATAACAAAATAAAAAGGGGCAAAGGTAGGAAATTGCAAAAGAGAAACAGAATGAAGTTTGTAAAACTCTGGAATTAAGGAGGGAGGGGAAAAAAGGGAAAGAAGCAGCCCAAAGGGGCTGGGAGCAAGGAGCCACCAGTGGAAATGGAAAAGAGAAAGAAAGTGGAAATGAGGACTGCAAAGCCCCGAGGACTGGGCTGAGGAAGAGGAAGGGAGTAAAAGGATACCTCTGAAAAAGGAACTCAAAATAGAAAGCAGATGACCTACTGCCTTCCCACGTAACAGCAGTGTGAGAGCCCAATGCTGTATATCATACATGCAACGCAGAGTATCTGGTAGAGGACAGAGTTTGTCCTCTCACAGGATGAGCTGTCATCCAGACTCAAGTCTAGTGAAAATGCACAAATCTCAATGATTACATTTCTTGGGCTCTCCATTTCAGTATAGGAAACTCATCTTGAATTCACTTGGTATAGAGCAAAAGGATTTGCTGTTCTACAGAAAAGGCCATGGAGTTATCAAGCACAGGCAATAGAAGACAAAAAAAAGGAAATAGGAGAATGGAGGTGAACAGTGAATTTAAAACAACAAAAAACAAACCCAAAACCCCAGCACTTCTGAAAACAGTTCATGAAAGTTATCTCAGCCCAGAAATATTCTATAGGAGGAATCAGATCTTTATAGGGAAAGATGGCTATTATTTCAACTCTGGAAAAACACTTTGAGGAATAACGTGGTTCTTTTGCACTCTGTGATTGGCCAAACGCAGCCGGCCTCACCTGGAAGCGTCCCAGGCTTGTAGCTCTGCAACTGTCCCCCACTGATGGCATTTGCAGAACAACCCTAATACCCGCTTTCCCAAGTCACGAGAGACCAGACTGTAACCTCGCTGACAGCACAGAGGTTTGCTTCATGGAACATGCAGCAGCGGCAGCACAAGCTGTAGCAACATAACCACAAAGTCAAGCAAGGCAAGGAAAAGGCACTACTCGACAACGAACATTTTGCACGCTGGCAAACAGAAACAACACCTGTATCACTTCTCCATTTTCCCTACGTGCAATTTTTCTGTTACCTTTTCAGTGCTGGAAATACCACAGCTAACCCCGACCTACTGAAATAAAAGCAGTACCTGGATCTATGGGCTCAACATGCCAAATGTCAGGGAGAACATCAAGTGCCTATGGGTAGTCAAACAGCACTGGTACTTCATGTTTATCTCAACACAAATGAATATTCTGGCTCCGTATCATCAGGCATTCGATTTCAGTGCTCGTTAGAAGGTTAAGTTAGACTGAAGGGTCTTGGGACAGTCAACGGAAAGAAAATATGAAGGCTACGTTAGAGCAGGATTCAAACAGATGCTTTCAATCATCTACTGCAAATGGACTCTCTACTATCTCAACAGCTTCAACCCTCAGACTTCTTAGATCAGATGCCCTGTGGTATGTGGTGATAACATCTGCCTTTGCAAGCCACTGTCCATCTCACAAATTGTTCTGCACAAAGGGAGGTGGGGAAACTGCAAAACAACTGCAGTAACACAAGCCATGGGAATCTTGCTTCAGGAGACAATCACTAACAGCTAGCATTTTAAAGGAAAAACACATTTGCTCTATTCTTACAAGCAAGTCTTGGCTTCTGCCAGCTTGGGACACAGTCCCTTGGGGCACAGAACGCGCACACAGAAGTTAAAACCACCATTAGCTGAAATCAATATTTACTACCAAACTCTTGAAAGATTTAAAGGAGAAGATACATGCAGAGAACGCCATTCCAGGCTCTTACAGTCATGATTAACATGGACCTAATAGCACCCACTCTCTCTCATTCTCTCATTACTAATTTTTAGTGGGTTACACACTTAACAGCACTGTGCAGCATTTGATGCCCTATCACGTTGTTAAAAATGTAAGAACAGTCTGATTGAAATTGTATCTACAGTTATTTTCCAGGCAAAGAGATAAAAAAAGAATAGGAGATGCTTAGCCTGTCAGACAGTCTGCCCCAACTTTCACTCATCTCCCAGAAGTCAACAGTATTAGGTGAGGTGGTTCCTCTCTCTTCTACAAACCCCCTTCACAAACATTCCCAGCGCTGTAGCAGTCGCTATGCTTCACGTCAGTGGTTCCTACGCCAAGACCATTATCGTGGGTGTATGAAAGAAAAACAAAGAGTCTTCAGATCATCTTCACAAGTTAAGATGGTTCATCATGCCTATTGCTGTGAAACAAAAAAAAAAAAGCCTACTTCAAGGAAAAAATTCAAGTGTTATGCACTGGAGAAGATCTCCAGGAAGCCTGCAAAGGGCAGAAAAGGCAACTACAACTGTGGCGAGAGCTGAAGCCCATGAAGCAAAGGGTGTCAATGATGAACTCCCAGTAACATCTGGCAAATAAGCTAATCTTTTGGGACTTTCCAATGTTGGCAGATAAGTGTGTTGTCTGTCCCTTCAAAGGCTGACCTCATTTCTATCCTTGGGTTAATGGCATGCAAAGCTCTCTGCTACGCTCACTTTTTTCACTCTTCCCCCCGCCCCCAACAGTTATTATTAAACACCAAACAACTTTGCCCATTGTTGTAGTTTGCATACAATTTAATTAAGAGTTTTCCCTCCAGGAATAATATTGACTGAAGGTTTTGAAGGGTTGTTTTGTTTTTTAAGTGTACTGTAACTGCAGTATGCTAATTGCTTTGGTTTACGATACACAAATAGATAAAAGAATTCACCTACCTTGCATGCAAATAAACACTTGGATTTCCAAAGGGAAGGAAGGAAAAAAAAAAGACAGCATTAAAGATATCCTGGGGGAAACAACAACACAAGGCTGCTTAGCTGACTTTCATACCAGAAGCAGTTAGGGGCTTTAACACGAGCTTTGAAAATTCTGCCAGCCCAAATTTTTCTTCTGGTTTATTATATAAAATAATCCCCAAGCCAGAACTCTGTAAACCAGCTTTATACATTTTATGGATAAGACTCTGCAATTCTGTATATTTAAAATAAATTTAAATTAAGGGCAATCTCACTTTTTACTTTTTTTTGGCTTTATAGTTAACATACAAGACAGCTTAAGACTTTCATTACATAGAAAAATGAGGCCATTAATAAATCAGCTACAAACCATTAATAATTAAGCTTTACCAATTTTTAATTACAATTTTTAAAGATTTCTTTTTTTAATTGGAAACTTCTCTCTCTTCAAAATGACCAAAAAAATCCTGAATCAAACCTTCAGCTTTCGCTGTTCTTAGTATAAGATAAAATCCTCTGGGGTAACAAATCTCTGCTGAGCACACTGGCAGCCCGCACGTCCCCTCAGGCAGAACTCGGCACTAGAGAGTCTTTAGAGACATTAAAAACTTCTTTTCAACCCTGACAAATCAAGGGCAGGCTGATTTGCAGCACTTTTAAACTTTATATGTGCAAAGCTACAGGCAATCTCCAATACATACACCTTACGTTCAGACACTTAGTTTCTCACCATCACATAACAAGTTTTATCAATAGCAGCATAACAACCTATTTTGAGTATGTTTCATTTGGATTTAGCCTTATCCATACGTCTTTTGGAATACAAAGATGGAGACATCCTACTGTTAAAATACCTTCATTAGAAGAAGAGGGTTTGAGTTTTGGAACAAGGTTAAAAAGCTGTTTCTAAATCATCCTTACTATTTGCATTGAATAGAGTACAGTGCAATTGACTTTAAAAAGGCAGTATGCAAGTAAAGCACTAAGCAAGGATTTGCTTGAACTAACTAGTAACTCAGAGAAGAAAAAAAAAAAATATATATATATACATGCAGAGAAACTGCAGATACTAAAACAAGAGTTTCTCTATTTTGGACGTTCACTTACGCATTAAAACCAGCTCCTTCTTGGAGATTTTTTTTTTTGTCAGACTGGAAGCTTTCATCTTATCAAAACTGTTAAAACTACAGACCAGAACAAGTCTCAAAAGTTAGTCAGAGCCTTCGGGGAAGGCAGGAGGCAGTGGAAGATATTTTAGCCTCAGTCACCTGGAGTACATGAAATGACACTGTAATCACGGGGCACGTGCAGTCCAGGTATCATCAACAAATGATGCCCTGCTGCAGGCAGAGCCCACCCCAGGGATCCGAAATCAGGAGCCCCTACCAAAGCCTGGAGCCAAACACGCCAGGAGAGGAGGGAGATGCCGGGGGCAGGCAGGATCAGTGCCAAAGCCCCCCCCGACCATTATGCAGGCCAGCGGCACAGAGTCCCCTACAGCACCAAAGCACTCTTTCCAGCAAGCACTGGAGCGAAGGCCGAGGAACATCTGCCTGGGCAATTCAGGTATCTGATTTGGAAAGAGCACAGGACAGCCCACAAACTGCTTGGCAGACATCCAAAACAAAACACAAAACCCCAAACCAATGTGTGCCGCTGCTCCTCCTACCCTCTTATGGATCCCCCAGCTTGGCTCTGGCATCCCTCTCCACCCTAGTTGTGTCCACAACCCTTGGGTCAAGTTTCTCGACCATTAAAGGACTGGACCCAAGAGAGGGGCTAACTTTGATGAGAATCCAATACAGGTCTCCAAAGACTCTTTTTTTTTGCAAACATGTGCCTGGTCTGAGCACAAAAGAGGTGATCCCTGTCTTCCCTGCAACTCAGGCAGAAGCCAGAGGGGCCCAGAGGTACTCATGAGGGCTCCTCCAGCCCCCAGCACTAATGACACCCTGCAAATAATGACACCTCTACTCTGCTATCATGAGACCCCACCTGGAATGCTGCATCCAGCTCTGGAGCCCCCAGCATAAGGAGGACATGGATCTGTTGGAGCAGGTCCAGAGGAGAGCCACAAAGATGCTCAGAGGGCTGGAGCACCTCTCCTATGAAGACAGGCTGAGAGACTTGGGACTGTTCAGCCTGGAGAAGAGAAGGCTCCAGGGAGACCTTATAGCAGCCTTCCAGTATCTGAAAGAGGCCTACAGGAGAGCTGGCAAGGGACTTTGACAAGGGCATGTAGTGATAGGATGATGGGCTATGGCTTCAACTGAAAGAGGGGAGATTTAGACTAGACACCAGGAAGAAATTCTTTGCTGTGAGGGTGGTGAGGCACTGGAACAGGTTGCCCAGAGAAGCTGTGGATGCCCCATCCCTGGAGGTGTTCAAGGCCAGGCTGGATGGGGCTTTGAGCAACCTGCTCTAGCAGGAGGGGTCCCTGTCCATGGCAGGGGGGTTGGAACTAGATGACTTTTAAGGTCCCTTCCAACCTGAACCATTCTATGATTCTATGAAATACCTTTAATACATGTGGGAGACAAACAAAAGCCTGCCTCCCTCTCCTTGCCTGGAGCAGCAGTTCAAATATTGGCACCTCAGAGGAGCTCCAGGGATGTGCCAATGCACAGGCCCAGGACTGCCCCACTTCCTGGCTGGGGAGATGGCGTGGGCCCTGCCCTGACACCCCCAGGAGCCCCCTGCAGTCCCAGCTCCCAGGGACCCCCCCCATCTCCTGACACACAGCTGTCCTGGTGGTCTCCATCGGAGGGGGCTGTGTGGGTTAAACAGCCTGAGGCCCTTGTCAGGAGGCTGCTCAGCTGCTGGTCCCCTGGGAGCATTCCCAAGCCAACACAGTCTAGGGTTGGGCCCAGGGCTCTGCAACAGACCCAGACAGGTAGAGCTTCTGCACTTCTGTCTAGACAGACCTCAACCCCTACCTCAAGAAATGAGATATTTGGGATGCAGAGGTAAAGGGATGTAAGTGTAGGCCATGCTCCGCTGCCACTCAACAAGCAGGGGACATCTGAGGCGGGTGGCCACTCTGCTCTCCACTAGCACAGCTGCTGCAAAGCAAACTGCTACCCCTCGTTGGTTGTGCACAGGGCTGAGTCTGCTCTCCAGAATCAATTAAGCGCTGCCCGTCATTAGGCAAATGCACATGCAAACTATGGGAAACCCTCCCAGGAGCAGATACACAACAGGGAGATGTGCTCAGCAGGCACTGAGGAGAGATCCACACCACGGGAGGGAGCGTGCCTGTCCATGTGTCCACACACAGCTGGGGGGGAGGTGGGAGAGTGCAAAGTGACTTTTCTTTCCCTCCTAAAGGGCTTCGAGTAGGTCTGAGCAACACAAAACTCCCCAGAACTCCTCTCAGAAGACTGCTAAAAAAAAAAAAAAAAGGCAGCCTTTCTGGCTGATGGATATTGCCCCCGTTAAGGAGGCAGTACATCAACATGAAACAATTCCCAGCCAGCGACTAGCCACAAATTGCTGGCAGTGACCAATCCATAACTACAAACAAGAATATTAAAAACTGACACACATGAAAAAAAATATTACTTCTCCTAAAAAAAGAAGGAGGAAAAATAAGGAGCAATTCTCCATAGGCTGTACGTTCACAAGCTGCGAATAACTCACAGCAACTTACAACATGCTTCAAGTGTAAAGCGGTGAAATTCAAACATCTCTAAAAACCACAGATTTGTAACTTGCGCTTATGTAAATACACAGCTTTCAAGCTTCAGCCATCCTGGCCATAGCTCTTCTGGGAAAAATGAAAAAATCTTGGCTGAGATTTTCAAAAGCAAGTGGTGATACTGAGTGCCTCCAGTTTTTAGGTGTCCAATCAGAAATGCTTTAAAGGGCTTCATTTTCAACTCACGCTGCACACACCCTCTTCCAATCATATCCCTTTAGGGAATATTTATCTTAAAAAGTAAGCAAATAAGGAAAGGTCAGACACACATTATTTTGTTCATTCTTGTCTCAGTATTCTCTCTGACATGAAGATGCAATACTGTACCAAAACTAGCAACAAGAGGCTAAAGAATATACATTTAATGACTGTTTTGTTTTTCTTTTTAACAGAGCTTAAAGATACCCAAAATAATAAAACTACAGATATAAGATATATAAAGATCCTTGTAGCTAATTATCTGAAAAATCCTAGCTGCCATGATCTATCCCAAGTCATGCAAAATTGGTTGCACAGCCAGGAAATAAATAGATACATATATATTAAGTTACAATGTACTGCTTCACTACAAGATCATTATTTTGGGACTGGACTGCATAGACTGATCTAGCTTTTTGCATTTTTAATTAATACAATTTATCTCATTTTGAACTAGGGTGCAGAGACTTATGAATAACGAATTCTTTGTGTGAGAACTTAAAATAGAATTTTAAAAAACCTATTAAGCTATCTCAACATGTAATTGTTTCTCTTACTGAAAAGAGGATTTAATATATAAGCTGTTTTGATGGTCTAGCAAGCATATGAATACATAATTCCTTTGTCATGTGTGTCGTCCGTCCATCCCAGGCCCTTGCAGGAACAGAAGATCACCGAGACTTGTACCAGAACAGTGAAAAAGTACCCTTATTTTGAAAGTAATCAGAATATGAGCATTAATATTCCCTATATTATAACCCACTACACAAAAAACTCAGCCATGATCTTTGTATACAGAATCACTAACCTTACTGCCATCTATATGCCTGTAGAGCAATCATGCTATGGGTGTCTTGTATCAACTGACCAGATCTTTCTATACTTCAGAGTACCTATGCCATACAGGCAATGTAAACACATTTACACAACAGGTGTAATTGAGGTGGCAGAGGTGCCAGAATTCCCGTGAAAGCAGATTTTACATGTTAGTAATGTCAGTGACCACATCCGATAAAGGGATTACAAGTACGAGCTTCAGCGTCTGGAACTGCAGAGCACTTTTTGAAAGATGCTTTCATCTTAAGCGCTTAACAGATCCCTCTCAGTCCACTGTCTGCCCCTGATCAGGGTCAGGATTTCTTCTCAGAAAGCTGTATTACTGCAGGATACTTCCTTCCAAGTATATGCTAGCAGTATGAAGCCATTAGGTCTGTATACTCTAGCTGTCATAATTTTGCCTGACATACCACCCAATATTTGTATAGGTAAAGCTAGGTTATATATAATGTATATATAAATAGAGAGAGCTATTTATATGAACAGTTTCAGATACTGAGTAATGCTCTTGCATTTATCAATGCCACAAATAGCTTTTCAAACATTAATACCACTAGATTTTCCTTCAGGACAGTTAGCAGGTTCTAGTATCTTCTCATGTGTCAAAACAGGGTAAGAAAATGCTTAATACCCATTTTGGTTGGATCATCCAAATAATATGATTCTTTGCATAATCCTGCAGAACAAAAATGTTTGGAGAGCACTGAGAACAAATGGGACTATCGTGAGTCCCCTTCCAAGGACTACCATCCACCTCCTCGAGCAGACTCCCCTGCTACACTTCCCTCATGTTCTCCTTTCTCATGTACTGTCTTGATCTCACGTGAAGAAGCCTCTCATTTTGGACTGTTCATTTCGCATTTACATACTAACCATTTATTTTATGCATTTTTATATGCAGCTGTTGTATACAGTGTGTTATAAACTTTCTCTTGTTACAGTGTTTAAAAGAAATTAGGTCCTTCTCCAAGGCACTCTGATACTACATGAACACCTTAAGTATTGTCTTGGCCGGGCTGTAGACCTAAGAAGTTGCTTCTTTATGCAGGTGATGGTAAGAAAAGAAGCAGTGAAATATCCCCACTCGTGAAAGAACATCTCGGCTAACTAACCAATCTAAAATTCAAGGATCTCTCCTGGTGCCACTTCATGAATAACAAAAAAACATATGTGGAGATACAGGCTGCATCTTCTATTTGAAGTTAACCTGAAGAAATGTTACTGAGCATTATCCAGAGTGTAACAAACATAAAAGATCAATACATTGAAAGGTGATTTCATGTCAATTAATTGTGAGAAGTATTCACAGGTTGTCTTGCTTCTGACACCAATGTTTAGCTCTTTAAGTAGACTCTACATTTTTCTTTACAGATTTCAATTTTAGGTATACAAAGGATCAAAATAATCATTTTGGGAGGTAAGTGCCAAAGCAAGAAAAAAAAATATAAATCAGTTATTGTGGTCCTTCACATTAACAAGAAACTTAAAGAATATACTTAATTTTTTCAAGAAAGTTCTCTTTTTTTCTGAATGGCTTTCTCTGGCAACCTCATTCCCATTCTCCCATTTTCCTACTGAAAAAGGAAAAGAAACAACACTGAAAAAATATTTTTGAGAGGTTTGTGTGACCAAGTTCAGGGGACAATTATGGAATTATTTGCATTTCATCCTCAATGCAGTCTTTAGGGAATTTTACAATTCCAGATCAGCTCTTCTGGTCACACACATGACGTGACAGACAACAAAATCCATTTGGCAGGAGTTGATAGGGCAATGTTAGTAAGGCCGTCACAACTTCCAGCCAGAAAACATGCTCTCATAGTGGTGAAGATCCCAATTTCAGGATAGGTCAAGCCCATTTCACTACTGGATATGACTCCATATTTAGGGGGCAGGGAGGAAGAAACAAAGTCCAACTACATACATGCTGGGAAAACCCCCTTCTTTCCTTCATCCCTTTTTACAAATCCTCTATAGCTTGTGCTTTTCGATGGAAGGTTTTAATTGTGTGATAAATCATAGTTGGTAAAACAATTATTTCTAATTTAAATCAAATCCTTTTTAGAGGGATTTACCAGAACAGTTCTGCCTGGAGATCTACCATCAGTGAGCCTGGGCAGCAAGACTACTTCAAGCACTTACTGATAGAGCATGAACGTGAAAACACATATCCACCCTGGACTGTGATTTTACAATAATTTGAAAAAAGCACGGCTAGAATATTGCAAGACTACTCATTTTGGTGTGTGAAAATCCCTTTGGTGTTTTCCAGTTAATAAGGATGAAAGGAGGAAGGAAAAAAAAAAAAGACCAGAACATGGGAAAAAAATTATAGGGCTGCATAGGCAGCCTCAAAGGAACATGGATTGAACAACCTTTGAAGTACCCAATTCTAAAATGAGATCATATGAGAATTTTTTTAAGCAATAAAAGCGAAGCCTCAGAAACAAGTGTAAGTTACAGCCTGAAGTGCTTTATCACAGCTCCACGAACCCTCTTCCATAAACCCTAGTTGTTTTAAAAGTTTATTTACTTCAAGGCAAAATTTGAACTGATTGTGGTGGGATGAAAGGGCGGGAGGGGTCTATAGTTTCCCAGAGGTGTGTTGATAAATAAGGCCTATGTCTCATGACATTAAAATCATTACAGAAGGAGAACTGTCTCCTGCAGCCTGCATGGAGGCATTTTCCACTCAGGGGTAAGAAGAACAAATACCAGGGCCTTGTTTGTGTGCCTCTTCAACAAAACTCCTCCCCTCTGGAGAGCAAAGCCTTCCATTTAACAACGTGCCTATAGGTATGTAAAATCTCAAATTAACGTCTGAGCCTCTTGCCTCAAAAAGTTATACCTGGGCTCACGGTACGAATCTGCTGTGCCACACAAAATATCTGAGCTGATTCTGAGGGAAAGTGCCTGTTTATACAGCACAAGGCAGGGCTGGGCAGAGATACTAGCTCACATTGTGGAAATAATATCAGCACAACATTGCTCTTGAGCTAATCAGCCATGTCTTTCAGTGGGACTAATCCACACGCAAAACTCTGCTGATGCAGATATGCCCCTTCCAGATCAAAATCTGCCCACCCACACCAACCCGAGAGGCTTCTGCATTGTATGATGCACACAAGATCAACTTCAAGCATCCTCAGCACCTCCATCTCAGTCAACCATCCTAGACTTTCTCCACAATCAGTGGAGAGACATAGGCACATGAACACTATCCACTTAGTGTAGACATCTGTAGTGGGAAGAGAAGAATCATGAGCTAGAATTGCCACTCTCTCTCTACCGGCTCCAAAAGGAGCCTAGAGGAATAGCTCAAACACCACATAGATGCCTGTATGGGGTCAGAAAAAACCCATTCCTTCACATCCAAGGTTCCCACAGATGTCTGAGCTAGGACAATGCTGGCTGCCCGTCTGTACAGTGCCTTTAAACTTACAGATAGCAGCACACCAGAAAAAAAAAAAGAAAAAAGGCATAACACTTGCTATTCGTACTCTTAAAGCACAGATTAGAAAGTGATAGGTTAAGAAAGTGCCCAATATGGGTCACTTTTTTTTTTTTTGCAACTAGATCGTGTTTTGCTGGCACCAGAGCAGAAGGCTGGCTCCAGTCTCCACACTTCCATTCACGTGGCACCATCTGGCTGTGGGACCGGCTGGAATTAGTGAAAGGAAATATCCTGCACCATCCCAGGGGGATGGAGTGCTTCGCCCTGCACATGGTGACCTGCCTGATCGCCGAAGAACAACCCTCCAGCTGAGGGTGTGAGGACCTTCCCTTGGTGGAAGCCAACCGTGATGCAGGACCCTGAGCAGGGTGGAGTATCTCATGCTATGGGGACAATCCAACACAGACTTTTAAGCCACTGAAAATGAGGCATGTTTTCTCAACATTCTTTCCCTGAACTCCACCCGTGTTCAGATAATAAATGTAAAAGATATCACTTAAGGTATCAATTGAGCTTGCATGCTATTGCACGTAGAAGTTATTTTAAAATAGATTTAAATGATAATGTTATCAATAAAATTTGTGTACATTCCTAACACTTCATTTCTGTTTCCAGTCTCGTAGTTTGGCTACCACCAGGTTCTTTAAGACCTAAATTTTGTACCTTATACATAGAACTATTTGTTATATAGCTTTAAAGTAACCTGCAGGAGTCCTGGGAAGAAATATAGCTAGGCAGCTGGAGGAGAGAAATTGTTCAGCTCAGAGACTTGCTCGGAGCCATTTAGAGCCCTGTCACGATTTTACAAATGAGATAAGAAGTACAGATTTTAAAATTATACAGATGCTGAACCATTTGTTTTGGAAGATTTAGCAAAATGAAGCCTTTAAATTCAATTCTTCAAGTTGTAAAAGACTCCATCCAGGGCAGTTGTTATGGTAGGTTGACTTCATCCTCTAAGGCAACTTTCCCTCCCTATTCTTAAGCCCTGTAACACCCCGCGAGCCCCAAGGGCACCCCTGCAGCAATCTTCAGAGAAAGAAAGACAGAGAGAGAAAGTTGTCCTTGGATTTATTTAGCGAGAAGGAGGCCAAATCTGGGACAGGGAAAAAAGTTTGCATAGAGTCAGAGCTCTCGTGGATTTGTAAAATCATCCATGCACATGGAATATATTGAACCTTGAACCTAAACTAAGGTCAAGCAAGTTTAAGGCTTGATACAGATGTTTCACAGAACTCTGTAAATGAAGGTGAATGTTACTGTTAAAGCAAGAGAAAAAAACAAGCTATAAAAATGGTTGGTCGATTGTTTATTTTTCTTTTCAGTCCATTGTCGAGTTTACTTTGTCCCCCTTAAGCCCAGCATTGGTATTTCCTGCATCTGGGTGATGACAGCACTCTCTTATACACCACATAAAACAGATTTAGAAGTTAGAAAGCCACTCCTGGCCTGGTTTCTCCCCGGAAATATATCCCTCCAGCACCAGGGAATATTTGCATTTTCCTCATTTGTCTTTAATTTATTAAATACTTATTGCCTTCTGCTGCACAAAAAGATAAAAGACCAAAAAAAAAAGATGAAAGATAAATTCATTATAAGCAAAGTATGAACCCCTCCTTTTCAAACAAGATTACTTTAAAAAAAAAAAAATTAAGTTACAGAACAATCCAAAGAAGTCCCTCAAGGAAAATTAACATAATGACTTTTAAAAAAGATACCACGATCACTTGTTTTTAGCCAATTACTTTTCCTCCTTTGGTATGAATGTGTTTGAAACGGCGCTCAGAGAAAGGGCCAAGACCTTCCAAGTGTTCGATGCCATGATGGAGCATAGGCCAATAATGGAAGAAATCCCCCTTCCAAGCAAGTTCTGACTAACAGCGATAATGTTATTGGCTCTGAATCTGGAAAGAGTCTCAAGATTTGGCAAATGCAGGAGAAATGCAAGTTTGGAACTAATTTGGAAAAGTTAAAAAACTTTTAGGAGATCCACAGTAAAATAGCATTGTAATCATAAGCACTTTTCAGTTGCAAAGAGCTCAGCGTAAACAAACTTTCACCATCAGAAGATACAGAGGTGGTATTTTCTCTGTTTTACTAACAGGGCACACAAGCAAAGGGACTTCAGGGGAGAGATAGCATCAGTATCAGAACAAATCAAAACAAGAGATGATGCTCCATGAAGTCTTGTGTTCAGAACAGATAAAAAAAGAGACAGGCTTTAAAGTCAAAACTTTAAGGAGGGATAACTTTGCAGAGAAGACAGGAGTAGTGTTAGCATTTTTGGTCTTCCCAAGCTACCTTTATGAGAGTAAAGAGGGTTGCAGGATTAGCACACCTGCTTCTGTAAATCAATCAGTTTTAAAGCGGGTTACTTGCTTTGTTTTCTCCACATTCCCACTGAAGTCCTGGGAATCCTGGTTCCAGTTCCACACCGGTTTGCACCTTAGGTAATCCTTAGTGCCCCGATTCATCAAAGCCCTCGATTGCATGCTTAAGTTTCAGCACACACAAGTGCTCTCAACTCTCAATTATCCATGGGTGGTTTAACCAGATTGAGTGGATTAACTACGCTACACACAGAGAAACACTGTACCTGGTGGTGTGTGGAGCCTGCGAAGCTCTGGCAGGGCTCTGAGGTCAGGCTGGTGGTTCAAATGCTGCTCTTCTGCTCGAGTTATTATCACAAGACCAAGGCAGACTAGTTTGCACCGTATCAAATGTACCCCAGTAGGACTCAGGGCACCGGGAAACACAGTCCAAAGACACCTGAGTAGCTCTGCATCAGCGTGGTTCACCATGGGTCATGCAGACCTGGACTGCCCCACACTATATCACTGCAGCAGCCCATCCAGGGTGCACCCAGTAGGTAGGGTACCCTCAGGCACCCATAGACCACAAGCTAAAGAGCAGTTGATTCCCGTTGACTTTACTAGTAAACTGCACACAACTCTCAAAGTAACAACTTTAACAGAAAGTTAAAGAGGTATTATGTAGCATTTTGCATTGACAGAATTAGCAAGCTATTTTTTGAATCATTTTTTAAAGTTTCACTTTAGAAGCAGAATCCTTTAGCATCAATAAGCAGCACCCAACATACCAGAAAAATGGCAGCAATGAGCCTAGTGGGACACTTGCAAGGGTGAGAGTTAAAACAAAGTACTGACAATGTGAAGGGATTCAGAGTACCAAAAAAGTTACGTTTTCAGACAAAATGCATTGCAGAGTCCTAGGAGCAAGGCCTGAATTTGTATGAATTTTTAGAAGCTTTACTACTTCATTATCCCATCATTCCCTCAGCCTAATAGTGAAGAGTATAGGGAAGAAATAGACAAAAAGTGAATGAGAAGATTATGTTTAAAATGCTGGAAATATTGGAAAAAAAATAAATTGTGTACAGTGAGTTCTGTGACATCAAATAAAATGATACTGTATTAAAAAAAAAACCTCAACCTGATACCATGAAACATTAACAAGGAATAAATGCTTGCATTAGAGAACTAAGAAGGTGTCTGTCCACGTCAAGTTTAGAGAGACAAAAATCACTATTTAGGACAAGAGCATTTGTAGAACAATCAATAGAAGGAAACAAATTTAACCCAAGGTAAATAACTGCAAACAAAACAGGCAGCTGAGTTACACAGGGAAAGGATCAAAACAATGATAAATTCTCATGAAGATTAAGTACGTAGAGACATGTTTGAAGAATTTAGAGGGTAGAACAAAGACTGACTAACTGAGATTGCTGGCACCCGGATCCTGTGCACAGGATCTGGAAAGTATCATCAGGAAAGGCTGAAAAGGAAAATAAAAAAAAATGCACAGACTATGGACAACTGTGGGAAACAGAACTGCTTTATATACTAATGCTGCAGTAATCCCGGGGAGGTGGGTGAGTAGTTCATGGAGTTGTACGGGAGGACAGAAAAATACCCTATAAGAGGATAATATATGACATGTAACTTAAGCAAAGACTGTCTGTGTGCAAATACTATACAAGAAAACTATTGTTTTTTTCTGCAACTGTGCTACTGGATCAAACAACTAGCCAGATTCCAGCTGGGTTACGGAGCCAGCTGCAACGTGATCACTGCAATTGTGATGAGCAGCAATATTAGACAGGAGAAATGTGACCGAGTGCTGGTGATGCACGATGCTGCCAATAAGAACATCATGAAGCAAAAGATGCTATCATTTGGCATTTATAGTAGATGACTCACAGGAGTACCACCCACCACTGGGCAAGGAGGGCAGAGCAAGACACTGATTTGAATGCAATACAACACCACAGCTCCTTCATCTAATACCCTGAGGATGAATAGTCACTGTGGGTCACGCAGTGCTCTGGCTGAACACACAGGTTAAGTTTCAAAGACAAGGACACCTAGAAAACAAGGTAGACCCAAGCAAAAACAAGCTAAAATGCAGAGTTTTTCAAGCTTTAGGAGAGCTGCTGAATCCAGAAACCCTGCAAGAAGTCACTCTACCTGTAGAAACTAGTAAAGACTAGATCAGCTGCCTTAGCAAAAAAGGGAAAAAAAATAAATTAAAAAAATCAGAGAATGTACACCAATTCAAAAACACTGAGAAAAAAAAAAGGCACAGCAAAGAGGTCAAAATCCATTAGCAGCAGCTGAGGCAATACTACCAAGATATATCCAGGGCATCTTTGTTTATGGTGATAAAAGTAGGTCTGGCACATTGCCACATCTATTGGCTACCAAATATAAACACCAAGGGCACCAGCCTTGCCTACTGTAAATTGGACCAGACATGAGAAGAGACTCATGTCTTAGTGTCAGTCTCATTGTAGAAGATGTTAAGGAAGAGGCATTTCAGGACTGTAAGAATTGGTTTCAGTTATTCCTAAACACAAGCTGCAATGGAAAAGCAATACGACTTCCTGCTTTGGACATGGAGACTCAACACTAAATCCTAAGAAATCCAAAACCCGCAAGAAACACCCAGACACAAGTGGGTAGAGTGTTTGACCATCGTTCCAGATTTGATATGCATCAGCGATGTGATGTTTGTACTCAGTTAATATCCAGCAATGTGGAGGGGGTGGGGATGGCTGGGAGCCTGGAAGTCAAAGCCCAGATAGTGAAAACAGGCAAAGGCAGCCGTGAGATGCCAACTCTAAGGCACTACAAGCACGAGGTGCAGCCAGAGCAAAAACATGAACAGGGAAGCCCAGGAACAAAGCTAGCCACCCACAGACTTCTGTTAGTAATGCCTAGCAGACACAATAAAATAAAGCAAAAAAGAGTATATACAAATGAGAAGGATCTAGCGGCCAAGATGGACTAGAGCAATCCCAGCAGTTCACTCCTGGGCCATGAATGGGCACCTGGTCACCAGTCATAAGTGACCAACAACCCAGCCTCCCCCCAGATAAACAAAAAAAAAAACCAAACCCACTTGTGAGATCACCCAAGTGACTACAGCTCATGCATAGAGTTTATGTGCACCTGGATTTAATGACAGTCAACTATTTGCAGGAGTGCTGCAGCTTTATCTCACTAAAAGCAGCTCCTCTTAGAAACATGATGTCCCTTCATGTTAATACCCAGAATATTGCACACAAAATACCCACATGATCTATAGTGGCCACTGCCCCTTCACAGCAGGAGTCTCCTCCCCATTTGCCAGCAGTAGGTTTTGTATAGAAGGGGAGAGCTATAAACCAGAAGGTTTTCTCTCACAGTTGTCCTTATTGTAGCCAAATATGTTACCATCACAGACCTACTGGCAACTGGGAGATAACAACAAATATTGTCATCCCTACTCTCCTGAATGTTCTGTAATCTATGTACTTATTTACATACTGTACTTGTTGGTATACATTTGTTTACATACTTTTGTATTGTCACAGTTTGACCCAACCAGCAACTAGGATCCTGCAGCTGCTCTCTCTCTCTCTCTCCCCCAGATAGGACAGGGAGAAGAGGGAGAAAAGAAGGGGAAAGGAAAAAGACTCACATGTTGTGATAAAGACAGTTTAATAGAACAATGACAGAGAAAATAATAATAATGGTGAAAGAATATACAAAATAAGTGATACAACTCAAGTCCCTCTCGCCCAATGATGGGTTGCCCTGCCTGCCCCAAGCAGCAAGTGCAGGTTCCTGCCCCCTGGCCAACCCCCATCTATATACTGAGCATGATGTCTATGGTATGGAATATTCCCTTGGCCAGCTTGTCCTGTCTATGCTCCCTCTCAGCTTTTATGCAAAGCTAAAAAAGTCCTTGACTAATGTAAACATTTCTTAGCAACAACTAAAACAATACATGTTATTAGCGTTATTCTCATACTAAACCCAACACACAGCAGCTACTAGAAAGAAAATTAATTCTATCCCAGTTAGTAATGCCTAGCAGACACAATAAAATAAAGCAAAAAAGAGTATATACAAATGAGAAGGATCTAGCGGCCAAGATGGACTAGAGCAATCCCAGCAGTTCACTCCTGGGCCATGAATGGGCACCTGGTCACCAGTCATAAGTGACCAACAACCCAGCCTCCCCCAAGATAAACAAAAAAAAAAAAATCAAACCCACTTGCGAGATCACCCAAGTGACTACAGCTCATGCATAGAGTTTATGTGCACCTGGATTTAATGACAGTCAACTATTTGCAGGAGTGCTGCAGCTTTATCTCACTAAAAGCAGCTCCTCTTAGAAACATGATGTCCCTTCATGTTAATACCCAGAATATTGCACACAAAATACCCACATGATCTATAGTGGCCACTGCCCCTTCACAGCAGGAGTCTCCTCCCCATTTGCCAGCAGTAGGTTTTGTATAGAAGGGGAGAGCTATAAACCAGAAGGTTTTCTCTCACAGTTGTCCTTATTGTAGCCAAATATGTTACCATCACAGACCTACTGGCAACTGGGAGATAACAACAAATATTGTCATCCCTACTCTCCTGAATGTTCTGTAATCTATGTACTTATTTACATACTGTACTTGTTGGTATACATTTGTTTACATACTTTTGTATTGTCACAGTTTGACCCAACCAGCAACTAGGATCCTGCAGCTGCTCTCTCTCTCTCTCTCCCCCAGATAGGACAGGGAGAAGAGGGAGAAAAGAAGGGGAAAGGAACCAGACTCACATGTTGTGATAAAGACAGTTTAATAGAACAATGACAGAGAAAATAATAATAATGGTGAAAGAATATACAAAATAAGTGATACAACTCAAGTCCCTCTCGCCCAATGATGGGTTGCCCTGCCTGCCCCAAGCAGCAAGTGCAGGTTCCTGCCCCCTGGCCAACCCCCATCTATATACTGAGCATGATGTCTATGGTATGGAATATTCCCTTGGCCAGCTTGTCCTGTCTATGCTCCCTCTCAGCTTTTATGCAAAGCTAAAAAAGTCCTTGACTAATGTAAACATTTCTTAGCAACAACTAAAACAATACATGTTATTAGCGTTATTCTCATACTAAACCCAACACACAGCAGCTACTAGAAAGAAAATTAATTCTATCCCAGCGGAAACTGGGACAGTATGTAAACAAATCTATTTCCTACAGTAAAGTGATGAATTACACCTTTTCATGTGCATTGCTAAAATACAAAGTTTTTTACATGTGCTAATTTAAGGGTCCTGTGCTACTAAACTGGGAGGTATCACTATGTAGTGCATGTGTTACTGGTGTATACGGTAGTACCTGCCATGAAAACAAAACAATGCAGAGCAACTAAATATTCACCAATAAAAGGACTCACTACAATTGCATAAAGTTGCTCATAGAGAGAAATCTGGCCTACAGCAGCAGCACATAGGTCCAAAGCAAATACCTTTCACCAACTGAGCACTCAGCTCCAGCTGACCACAGTAAGAGCGGCGCATGCCCAAAGCAGTACCTTCAATTTTCAATCATGTACCTGGCTTCACTTTGAAGTCTCGCATGCCAAGTTAACAAATTTCCATGTATACTAAGTAAATAACATTACCAAAAGCACATACAGGCACATACATAGTCTGCTAGAATGTCCGATACGCATTTCATGTTCAAACTGGGCATAGTAATAAAATACGCAGAATTACTTCACCAAAAAAATTAAACTCCCCTCGTCTCACTAGCAAAAATTTTCAATTATTTTCAGCACGGGCCAGCTGTTAGGATTGTCATTAGACTAAAACGTAGATGTTACACGCTGCAGAACAGCAGTTATGCAAACACCAGCACTAGAGTCACGGGCTGACTCCAGCGAGCCCACTTTGCTGGAAGCTGGGACTGCACCTCACCAGAGCTCCTTTGGAGATAAGCAAGTGGTGAATTTACAAACTACAGCCTCTTGCCACAAAGGAATAACATGACTTTACACCACTGAAGAATATAACCTCCTCTCCACCCCATGTATTTCTCCCTCCCTCTTCTCCAGAGCTGAACCCTGCAAGCGGGGCTGGAGTAACTGCAGCAGGTAATTACGTGTTATTATTGTTGCATTAGAGCGAGTAGCTATTCAGCAAATTAGTACGTGATAGTAACGAAACCTATTCATTTGAAGAACACAAGGATCAGCCTCGAAGTAGCAATTAACAAATTACCCCCAAACAGCTGTCACTTAAAGAGCGAGCCGGGTTATCATTTTTCTATCAAATTCACCCGTAAAAGGCTGGCTTCTCCTATAGATTAAACCACCATTTAAGCAAAGGGTATGTTCTCTGAAAGGTACTCTGAGACCGGCTGATTCAATAAATCAGTGCTGTTGACTGCGAAGCCTTACGAATTCGTGGAGCATCCTCCTTTAAGATTTCGGAGCATAAAAAAAAAATAAATAAATTAAGCCAGAACTACAGAAGATAATCACTGACGCCAACTTCCCAGGCGGGGTCGGGGCAGGACCGAGTGGGGCCGGG
>NW_015090803.1:9616214-9633660 GCF_001431845.1 Calidris pugnax
CTCGGTCCTGCCCCGACCCCGCCGCCAGGCACGGGCTGGCAGCAGCCTCTGCTGGTGAAGCGGGGTTATCCAGCACTAAAAAAAAAAGCCTAAACAACAACAAAAAAGCACGCTCGGGAGGGCGAGGGAAGTATTTTGTTTCCGAGGGCTACGGTTTTCCTCCTCCCGACTCGTTAAGAAGAGAGCGCTAGGACTTTCTCTAAGTTTTCAAACTTCTCATCTCGAAAGAACTCCAAAAAAAAGTGAACGGTAGCAAAAAAAAAAAAAAAAAAACTTCTCATCTCGAAAAAACTCCATAAAAACAGTGAACGGTAGCAAAAAAAAAAAAAAAACCAACACCACCCACACACTACGTTTAGTGAAGTGCAGGCAGATGCACACAGCCTGCAATCACTCTTAAAAAGCCTAGATAGTAAAGACAACAAACCCAGATTTTACTGGATAGGCTGCCACAAATCACAATGTATCCATACTAATTTATTTAATTATTTTTAACACACACGATATAACCAAGAAAAAGAGCCCTCACAGAGAGGAAGAGAAGACACAGTCACGCTGCCTTGAGGCAGAAAACAGCACTCGAGCACAGAAGAAGTTGCTGGAAAGTAAACCCAATCCCTAACACCAACATATCTGCTGCCTTAATTTGCTGGTAAAAGAGTTGCTGAGTGAGGATCATTTTCCAATTGATGTGATGAGTATAAACAATTTTAGCCTTCATTACCCACTATGTTTAGTTTGCCATGAGAGTATTTTTCCAAGCCTTTGGAAATACAGAAGTTACAAGCATCTTAGAGCAGAGGCCCAGCGCAACAGAGACAATCTGATTTAATACCGTACCAATTTACTGCAAGATTTTTTTTATCCAGCTGGCACAGAAGAATCACCTAACCTGAATCACTTATTCCATAAGAAATCATAATCACTACACAACCTGATAAAAAGAACGCTAAAAAAGTAAGAGCATTTAATCATCTTGAAAGTAAATTTGTTCTAATAGACAAGAAGTTGAAGTATAAACAACAGTATTATATTGTAAATAGTGTAACAATGTTTACAGCCAGAAAAGAACTTGTCTTTTGACACAAAACACCTTCACTGACTTACAGATTCCTCTGAACTCGCATTTCCCCTTCGCTTTGAAATTAAAGCCAATGTTGGTTTGGAGTCCTCTGTTCTTCTACCTTATCTTATGGCAAATGAACCTTATCCTGGAGATGTGGGAGGGGCTGAGAACATCATTGATTGGGCAATAACGCATTTCACACTTGCGCCCCTCTTCCAATTCACCTGGGGCTGTTGCCTCCAAATTTTTTTTTTTCAGCAGCCTTAAGAGACTCAGCCCAGGAGGCCACTAGAAAACACTGCTTTAGAAGCAAAGGGTTTTTCTCCTCATGAGCACGGCCTGTCAGAAAGGAAAATCCCATCTTCCAGTCTAGGTCCAGCTCACAGGGAAGGAACATTCACCCACCTACCCCCACTGAATACCTCCGGAAACCTGCAAACACCCCTTCTGCTCTGCTAAACTGGTGCTTCCTGTTAGCACACCATGTTCAGGCATAATTTTGATGACCCCAGATTTGGGGGAATTCCCTGATATACGTGCTGCAGCTTGTGCTCACGCAGGGAGCCCAAGCAGAGACCACTTAGCGAGAAGCTCACAGGAAAAGGCAGGGCAGGGGACTTGCCTTCACCCCATGAAGCACATACCTGCAATGGCAGTTCAGATGTGTCCTCCTGGGCAGGGGTCAAATGAGTGGCAAGAGCTAACACAGCCTAAACTCCTGATGAAGAGACTCACCTGCCAGCAGGTCCCAGGTTTTTGCTCCAGCTGATGTGAATTAAGCTCGTGGTCAACAACCACTTGAAAAAAACCACACCCACCCTGACGAGCGAGCTCCCAGCTGGGCCAAGCAGGTCTCTTGTTTTCAAGTTTGAAGCAAAACTTACAATAAAAGCAACGAGTTTGGACAGAAAGTCCTGTAGCTGCTTTATTTTTTGGTCTTGTCATAGGTATGTGCGGAGGTGAGGTGGTGAGCTGTGAGTTTCTCAACTGCTAACAGATTTGTAGCTGTAATTTCATCTGCATAAAGTTGGCTATCACACAAATAACTTGTACAAAATCTAAAATGCATTTAAACTGAAGTGAATTCTCCCAACCAGGCTATGCACAAACAAAAGTTAACAGTCAAGAGAATTCATCTTCTTGGTTACCACACCCACAAGGATTCATTGGGCCTTTTTTTTTTCCCCTTTCTTTTTTTTTTTTAATTCCTCTAAACTTCTTTGACCTTTACCTACTACTCCAATTACTCATTCTCCCTTTATTTACAGCTTCACAGTCTTCTACACTTAATAAGAGGTTAGGTAGTTCAGCAGACAGACTTTCCAGCCACCAGAATTGGGGCTGGACGCAAAGCTGGGTGCCACCTAGAACTTGGCTAAGGGAACTGCCAACTGCAGGAGTTGTTTGCCCATCGTGCAGAGCCTTCTTTCTCATCTGAGGCAAACTGTAAAAACCCTGCAAACCTGCCTTATGGCATCAATGCAACTAGGATGGGACATACACTGTTTCTAACATTGCTAGTATTTTAAAACCTTGAGTAAAAGGAAGCTTGAAAACAGATGTGAAGAGAGAAAGAGATGGTATTACCCTGTTTTTCCCCACACTACAGGCTCTGTATCTTTTTTTTTTTGCAATTGTACGTGGAATTCCCCTTTAAGACAGTGCAAGGTTTTACACCGATGAGCAGTAGGGCTTTTGTGGCTGGTTTGGGGGAAAAATAATACAAAGAAGCACGTATACAAACATCTCTGAGAGAATGTAAATCAGATGTTATTCACCAGCTGTGAGTTACTGTATCACAGTCAAAACAGGATAGAGGTTGGAAAGTAATTCCTTTCTCTTCTGGTAGCACCTTACTTCTGTGGCTGGAATTTAAAATGTACAAAACCTAATACTAGGATCGTTGTAACAAAGCTGTATTAAGGCCTAGGTTTACTGTAAAAGGTCAACAGTTTCTAGCAGGGATGGATTCCACCTGCAAATGCCGACTTCATGGCTTTTCTCAGAGCCTCCACAGAACCCAAAGGTTTTGAGAGAGAAGCAGATTTTACCCCGCTGTTGGCCTGACCCTGGCCCTACCCCATTTCCTGCCTCTGAAGCCCCCACTAGAGAGTCTTCATCCTTCTCACTCCAAAAATGGACTAGAAAACTGATTCCCAGCTTTTCCACCCCTCTATTTATCTCTCTCCTGCATGTTGATACATCCAGTCACCCGGTCTTGTTCTCTAGGGTTCAGTCTCAAAGAAACATTCTGCAAACACTTGCTCATCTGAGCAAGGACAGGGCCCTTACTTGGCCCACAGGATACAGCTTTTAATTTTAACACTGAAATAGGAGGTGAATTCGCTTGGTAAATGTCCAGCTACAGAGTTTGAACTGAAAAGGGAGGTGCAAATAAAATATATTAATAAATTAAAATTAAAACTAAAATTAAAAATAAAAGTAAGAACACCTCCAAAAAAATAATCAAAAAGGACTTGTCTGCATGCTGAAAAATAAAGAGTGAGCATGGCAAAAATATGCTGAGACACTCCTGTATGTAAGTTCTTGGTGAACGAATTTTTGGAGGTTGCTGACATGGGAAACAAACAGAACATTGGGAATCATTAACACAACACGGAATCCTCTTTTTCGTCTAGCAGAGACTTGGTTTGCCTTAGCAGTATATATTTTAACCTCTATGTGATCATACTAGAAAAAAAATTACTTCTCTTCATTTTTCATTTTCTCATTTAAAGCAAAAACAGGCAATATACATTTCACATTAAACCCTGCTCTCCCTATATACCTTTAAATATTCTCAAGACAGTTATCGTGCCTAATTCCTGCGAAAGGCTCAGCCCCAGCTGCCCATGCCATACACATACGGTAGTCATGTGGCAATCAGTTGCCATTAGGTAAATCAAATTTAAATTCTATCCCAAGATAGATCACTTCAATCACGGGCTGCATGTGGTTAATTGATAGGCTCTGGACAAGAAGTGTAAGCTACGTTAGCAACAAGTTAGCCGGGGTTTCAGTGTTTAGGGGTGAGAGGAAAAATCCTTATGACTTATCGTTAAGCCTCAGATTGTGGGATTTTTTTCTCCTGTGCTATAGCTATTTGCATCTGAAAGGTATACAGCAGTTTTCGTAGGTTCTACGTGTACAGAAATCACAAAGGAGAAAGCTGTGGTAACTGATAGAACCAGACTAAAAAAATCATCTTTCATTGACAAAACCCCGTCTGGGGTATTTCAAAGCTCCCTAGAAAGATTTTTTCATTCATTTTCAGAGGATGCATACAGATAACTTGACTAGATTTTTTTTTTTTAATTGCATTTTAGATACCTCTGGGATCTGTCTAAACTCTCCTGTAAAATTTCTCAGCTTTTTAATTAATTTGGGAGAAAATATGTTTTATTTAATTTCTAAGATTTTGTATGTCAGCCAAAAGGATCTTGTAGTTACTCTCTTGACAAAGTGAGATTTTGCAATCTGTTTTTTCAAATCAGAAAGAGGTAGCTTTTGCATCTTAATTTGGTTAAAGAAATAGACGACACCAACTCTCATTTAGAAGATCCTGAACTCTGACAGGAGGGGTAACTAAATTACCAATTCAATTCTTGCAGCAGCAGAAGTCATTAGCATTGGTCATGAAGCTCAATTACACGGATCATACGAAAACTAACAGCCTGAAAACCTGTTACCCTTGAAGCTGACAGCAAAAATCTCACAGATTCCAGTGGCTACATCAGTAGGCTACAACCTTGACAGAGAAACAACCTGGATCTTTCTGATGCACCCAGTAACCACTTTCCCAAGGATGTATGTTATCTACGTAGGGTCATATCCAGTCATAAATGTATTTTCTGTGCACTTTGGTGGAGGCTTCTGAACTGATTCGCAGACGGTGCCGCCAGAAGAGATGGACAAGCCACCAAGAGACTCTACAGCAGTCTTCTAATAATGCCTGCCTTTTACAGAGCCTGACCTCTTTTCACCTTGTTAAAAGCAGTAAGTAGTAAGTAATAGATCTTGTCAAAGGTTACTCTGTAGAATAACCTCTGGAGATATTAGATAGAGGTGTCCAGAGAAATACCACAAAAAGGTGCTGACAAGGAAACCAAGGGGATTATGATTAGGAAGTGTGAATAAGCTAAGGTTTCAAACATACTCACATTTTGGTTGGAATTGCTGAAGTACAGGAAGGAAATGTTCTACATACCACCAAGCCACCAAAAAACACACTTGAAAAGACAAGTTAAAGAGCCATCACATGGAGATTAAATACTCCACATGATTTAAGAAAAGCTGCAAGAAATGCAATTCCACACTCAACTAGAATAAGCAAGAATTTCTTCCTCTCCAAAACCCAGTATGTCTCATGATAAAAATTGAGAAACTAGGCGAACAAAAAATCTGTACCGATAAAACGTTAATTGTTCCTTTAGCTCCCTTTTAATACATCATCAAATATTCAAATTAATCTAACCTTTTATCAGAACTTCCATCACATAATTCCCAATAATAGGTTTCCATTTGAGACAGCCACATTTCCCCTAAAGAAAAAATAAATAAGACCCTAAAAACCTAAGCCAGTAGCATAACCAAGAAAGACTATTTCTCCATTCACTCTAATTCTGAATTTAACAATTACGCAATGATTTAATTGATAAAAATTCCAAGATATTTCTGACAGCGTTCTTGGAGAACAGCCTCTACTAAATTTATTCTCAGTGAAGTTGCCATACAAAGACTTGGTTTCTTTCAGCCAATTTTTTCTGATCCCATCACTTGATTAAGCCAATTTTGCATTTCCCTCCAGGGAAGGCAATCATCTTCTGTCCCAGTCAGATCAAACCAGATCAGACCAAGCCTTGGGAAATATTCGGGAGATCTGGCCAACAAAAGGCCTCTAACCCAGCTGCATGAAGTTTTCAACCAACATCGCTTTCCAGGAGCTTGCCCCTATCGTACAGAGTTATATTGTGCAGACAAGAAAGGTAAAGAGACCCAAGCCCCCTAAAATGAGAGCAGACAAATATAGATAAATATAAAACTGTTTGCATCAGCCTGGAAGACTATCCAGCACCAAAACCAACAAAAAAAAATCATCTCTGAAAGATTTAGTGCCTTGTCTCTTCCTTAAGTCAATTTTCAAAGGAGATGTATCTCATTTTGAAAAAATGCTGAAATCAAGTATTTTGACTTTTTCACATATTTTCCTCCCCTTTCATTTTGGCTGAAGCCAGTCACAAAATTGGAGCTGTAACTGTGAACGCTTTCAGGCCTCTGCGTTTTTCAGTGAACTTCTTCACGTGAAAGTCTTTGGTGAATATTCTTTTTTCCTCAAAAAAAAAAACCTCACCAGCCCGTCTGTACAGGCCAGATGATCTCCTGTCCAACACTGCTGCTCACGGGATGCCCACCTTACCCCTGGTAATTGCTGCTTGATTTAACTCAGGATCGGACGGGGCTGCAGGGAAACCCTGTGGCCCAACTGTCTTCTCTGCACAACGGCAAGGAAATCCCCTCTGTGCTAAATATGGGGCTTGGCAAGAGACAAGAAGCTCTGTCAGGACCTTGCCACTTTAGAGGCCATCTCACACACACCATACTTGAAAGCACAGGCGGCTCTAAGCAGAGGTGGTCATTAGATTGAGAAATAACCAGTGTTTTAATGCAGCCACCAAAAGGATGAAGCTTTCTTTGGCGTGTATTTTGAAGATGGCTATTAGGAAAGTACTGGATATATGAGGGAAATGCTATCCACAGAAATATAAAAGGGTAAAAAGTACCACTTTCTGCATTTTCATTGCACTCTCACAAGCAGCCATTAATAAAGCCTGTTATTTCCATAGCACTGAGTTTTTGCTTTTGCCTTTTTCTCCCTCAGCAATAGGCTACATAGTTTATTGCTCTGTATCACTTACTATGTACACAAGAGCCTCTCCACACAAACCAGTTTGCCTGATTGCAGCCTTGGTTTTGCTCTTAAAATCCTGCAACATCAGAACTACAAACAATCGAACTTTTACCAAATAACTTTCTCCAGGTGTTACCTGCCCACTTCAGGTGCTACACAGCAGTAAAACCTCTGCAAATGTAGACATGGGCATTCTCCTGTCACAGATTAGTATTTTTTTTTCTAAGCACTGGAGCCAAGTAAGAGATTTGGTTGAAATCTTTCCTGGACTTTCTGAATGCACTCGAACCCTGGTGGCTGGCAATTTTATTAGTGGGGAAAGGCATAAGGTGGCTTCCACTGCCACATTCGCACCCGCCACGCAGTGTGTGTCCCCACACCGTGCAACATGGCCACGCTCCTCAGCAGCACTCCCAACACCACATCTTCCCCTCTTTAAAGGAGGGTGTTTCCTCAAAAGAAGAGATACAGCAAGGACCTCATCGTACGCAGCACGCCAAACCAACACTTCGCTGCAAGGCATCCTCATTTAAGCTATCTGAAACCAACATAGCAAATTCAAATTAAAAACTAATAATAATCTATGTTTATGACTAGCTTGATAAGACAGTCATCATCATATCTCCTATTGTCTTCATTATAAATTAATTTAGCATTCATTACAACGCCTAAAATATTTTTCCTAAGCTTATTCTGTCCCTAAAAACTTTCAGTCTGCTGAAAAGCATTTGGCTGACAGCGCACTGACTAAAAACTCTGAAATGAAAACTGGAAGACTGACAGCCTAGAAATAGGCTGTCCTAATATTTTGGAACACCAGTTTTTTGGCAAGAAAAATTGTATAGAATCAGACATCACGCAAGAGAGAAAATACAAGACATAGCATCCTAACTGCTACAGAGGGAGCAATGTTTTCAAAGTGTTTCCTCGTGTATCCTGCAAACTCCACTCAATTTAGATAATCCACTAAGAGGTACAAGCATAAGGCCACAGTATAGCAGTAAAATAAACTATCTGGAACCCCTAAATTTTAGGATATTATTAAGCTGATTGACTCAACTGGGATTCATTGGCTTTAACCATTTATGTTAAAAAGAACCCATCATGGTTTTTCACTGTGGAACAAAAAAAAAGGGGGCAGATGGCACACACATCGTTTGACAGCTTATTTTTTACAGCAACTATTTGACTATATACGTAGCTGCATTCATTAGTCCCAAAGCTTTTTAATTTAACACAGGGGAATATAAAATCCTTCTTGATAGCATTAAAGATCACTTTCAGTGGAATAAAATGGGAAGCTGCGTCCTTATTTTATGTAATGTAACAGAGACCAGAAATGTTTTTCTCTGAAGCAGAGTTTTTGTACCATTAAGGTATGTACCGAATATCAGCTCTTATTATTGCCCTTCGTGTTGAAGGACTCCTTGAAGGCCACAGAATTAGAGCACGTACTTTTTTAGCTCTCTATTGAAGAGATGGAGGGTATCTCGATCTTTAACAAAGAGAGCTTTTCTCCCAAGAACTTGCTAGGAGTTTGAATTAATGAGGAATTAAGTTTCATCTCAGCAGTTTTACTAAACTTTGGAGAAAAAGGACACAATGCCACTAGTCCCCGAGTGCCCTCAACGCCCATTGACTTCAATGGGGATTGAGACAGGTCCTCCTTTTAGTTGACACAGCACCTCGCAGAATTACATCCAATCCCCTTCCCCACCTCCAAAGAATGTCTTTTTCCCACTAGCCGCCTGATTTTTATTTTGCTTTGACCAGAGATGAAATTAATGTGGATATTTTGGTGCTGACAACCCCTCTGTCAAATTATATAGTGACTTCTCATGCTAGAACTTGTTTGTTTTCACACCATCATCACTGATGATCTCAGCACAGCAGCACTCCGAGAATAATGGTTTAGTCAAACGCAAAGCCAGCAGAAGGAACATAAGACAATGTGTGCTTATATAGGGCCTACATAAATAGTGCTTTTTAAAAATGTTTGGCAATGAAATAATAGTTGTGCATTTGTTTCATTTTCTTTTTTTATAAATTAACCTCTGGATCGTTAAAGCTCCAGAGAACCCTTCCACACCAGTCAGTTACAAGACCTAAAACTTTTCCTTTATGCAGAAGTTGCCCGTTGTGTGACATTCATAAACAACTGTGGGCTGTACCCTCACTCCACACAGTTTCAGAGAAGTCAATGGATTTATACCAGTTTCAAAAGTTACAGAGCTGACCCCACATATCCTGGGTCAAATTAAGAAAATTGGAAACAAGTGTACCTGATTAGGGCTGAGGGAGGTGGGGTTCGTACACTGGACACTGTCTATTTACCACTCTTTACAACGTTTTTCTTACTCAAAATTCCCTGTTGAATGCTGTTAAAAAAAAATAAAAATGAGAGTAGCTCAGGCAGTGATAAGATTTTTCCAAATTTCTGAAAGACTTTGTCTGCTCTCACTTGCAGGTCAGTCTGGAAACTGTGCAGGACGCTCAAGTGGCTTGGGCCTTGCTTTCCAGTGCTGCAAACAAATAGTTCAATTTATTAAAACTGAAGGGCTACTCTGCTTTCCCCCTTCTTTCCCCCTCCATCTCTCTTTTTGTTTGGTTTTTTTTTTTCCAAAAATGAAAGAAAAAACCCACCCACCCTACAAAAATCCACAAATAGAACATAACTGAAGTCTAAGGCCTTCCTCCTGATTCACAACAGCGTTGCTGAGGGTGAAAATGCACATCGTATTTAGGAGCAGGATCAAATCCTGCCACGTTTAACTCAAAATCGGGGTGGGCTTTTCGGTTATGTCGAGCAAGCCTGAGGCCAGAGCGGTGACTGTCACAGCCAAAGAGACACAGACAGATAGATGATGGAGAGTGCAGACTGCGCACCCACACATAAAGCGCATGAGAGGAAGGAGACTGCACGGAAGGAATATTAATTGAGCACAAAATAAGTATTCTCAATATCCCCCCTGCCCCCTTAAAAGTAGTCACAAGACGAGGAGAGCTGCAAACATGTTCATCTTGGGGAAACAGCCGTCCTTAACGTGACATGTCAGGCTATTACTTTAATAATGGGATTTGCACAGCACACAACGGACGGGCTACGTTCAGAATAGACCCCGTGAATCTAATTTTCGTCTCAATGAGTGTTACAGCAGTCGGTAACTCCACAGCTTTCAATAGATTTGTATCGGGGTGAGTGGAGAATTAGGCTCTACTATGATATTTTTTAAATCCACAAGAATGTAATTCTCCTTACCCAGTCATAAAACCCAGGGCTCTTTTGATCCTTTCTACTTTCATAGAAGGTTATTTAGAGAAACTTGTCTTTTAAAGATTCACATCAAAATAGTTAAATTTCTGCTTTCTCTCACTTTTTGTTATAATTACTCAAATTTAACCTATTTTCATGCTTGAGTCCATGTGCCTCTTTATTTGTGCTGAAGAATGAAAGAGCAGTATGAGAATTGTAGAAAGTGGTTTAGTTTTTACATCATTCATTTTTACCCCCCTGTCTTTTTAAAATACTTTTCCATTGCACAGCCAGTAAAAAAACGTCCACTGATCTTATTTAACAGGTGTAATGTAACCTTTAAGTCCTACACAGATACAGTTAAGGATATGGAAGCGAGGAAAGAAGGAAAATTCCTTAACTTGTTTTTAACTACGGTATCTTCTTTTCCCTCATTTTGCACACTCTCTGGGAAATGATGGAAGTCTCTACAGATGTTGATCTCTTCAACCTTAAAACAAACATGTGCAAATGCCCCCCCCCCCCCACCCCTCTAAGACCCACCAAAGGGAGTTACAGGTGTAATGTAACCTTTAAGTCCTACACAGATACAGTTAAGGATATGGAAGCGAGGAAAGAAGGAAAATTCCTTAACTTGTTTTTAACTACGGTATCTTCTTTTCCCTCATTTTGCACACTCTCTGGGAAATGATGGAAGTCTCTACAGATGTTGATCTCTTCAACCTTAAAACAAACATGTGCAAATGCCCCCCCCCCCAACCCTATTAGCACCAGCAAAAGGAGTTGTTTGGTTGTTTTTTTAAGTCACAAAAATAGGAAGTTGATGTGGTGGTTGAAATCCTCACAAAACATAACAAAAATTTCTTCCTAACACATTCAGTCAGTATTGAAGCTAAACAGTAGTTAGTAAAAGATATTCCTGAACAAAGCAATCAATTATCTTTTTCCTACTCCATTACTCAGCTTTTAGTTTCTTCAGGTTGTAGTTTACTACCATCCCAAGAAAAGCAGCTTTCTATAAGCGAGGTATTGGCATGCCCAAATTTCTAATACAGACAGTGCTCGTTTCTGGACCAGCACAATTCCAGGCTCTTTGCCATCACACACTCAGGTCACCTTTGGAGTTCCTGCTGGGCTCCTAAAAATATTTAGTGACAAACTCATTCACTGACTTGACCAGAACCAAAAGCAGGCCCGGATTAAACCAACCAGCTAAAATCATTTCTGAGTAACCTACGGAGTTATGAATTCACAATTTGAAGTTCCTCACCTAGTAAAGAACTATTGCTATTAAATATAACTTTTTTAAAAAAATTAAATAAGAAGTATGTTTGGACTGGAAATGATGGCAGACTAGTTCACACATAACTGAATTATTGGCAGCTGGTTTGCAGCATCAATGCACAGAGTGACCCGTTAATATCATCATCCATGTCTTGGAGCACCCGGCTGCTTCCTTAGACAGAATACTACTCTACAGGTAATTACCACACCAACTCAGCACTCCAGAACTGAAAGATTTAAAGCACAAGAAAGAAAAAAATAGAGAGTGCAATATGGTAATGTCTCCATGTAGTGCTGACTGTTGTAGACGCTCCATAGAACACATCCTAAACCCAATCTCAGATTCCTTTTATTGTGCTACAGAGCCCCCTGTGTTGAGCATTACACATGAACTAGCATTACTTACATTTGGCCAGAAGAAAACACAAAACAAAACAAAACAGATGTTAAATCTAGGAACCACTAGTCCAGGTTAATTTCCCACATGAGCCAAATTAATTTCTGAGTACTTGCAAACAGCTCAGAAAAAAAAGCTGGCTATGAACAACACTGCCTCACATGTAATGAAAGAGTAACTGAAGGCACAAGCCCACAAAGTAAAAACTTAAAAGGGCCACTTCTTCCTCTAAATGGGAAAAAGATCAGCCTAATTGAATAAATTCCTCTGATAACTCTTGTATTAAATTTAGGGAGTGTGTTCGAGAATGACCAGTTTAAGCTCAATACATCCCTGGACAGAAAACTTCAAAACGTAGAAATATACTGAGATTGGGACCAAGAACTTCAGCAGCATCAAAATGTTCACTCAACAGTGGCACCCAAAGACAAGGCCCTCAAGAAGGAAAGAAATTGAGATGAGAGCAAAGAAAGCCATTTGAGAAAATACTGCTCAGGTTAAAAAAAAAAAAAAAAAAAAGGGATAGAAACTATTTGTAGAGTTTATGTGAGACAGAAGGCTGCGGGTGAGATCAAACCATGCCCCGTTCCTGAGCTAACAGAGGTCTCGGTACCCTAGTAAGAGTAACAAAAACATTCAGAGCCAAAGAAAAGCAGAATCGGCTCCTGATGCTGGCAAAGGTAATAGAGGATTTGTAGTATTTTCCCCCAATTAAATTCAAATCTCGTTCCTCCTGGCTTCTTCTAAAGACGTTGCCCTTTTTTTAATCACCCGCTGAGTAGAGCTCTCAGGCCAAGCGGGGCTGCACCCCACACCTCCAAGTCCCCTTACGTGGACGGGTGACACGACAGTGACATGAGGCATCTCAAAGGACGAGATCCTTAAAACCGCACACCTAGACAAACACTGCTGGTGACAAAGTTTCGAGGCATTTATTTTGAAGTTGTGTGCAGGACTGACTTCTTGAACAAATTCTCGAAAAATATAGGACGGAAACAAGAACCAAAAGCAAAACATCTTTTAAGCTAAGGAAATTGTCGTAAGCTTTCAATGTTTTACTTTGAAAACCCTACAGCCTTGAGCAAAATCCTTGGAAAATCTCTTCGTGTTTATAAAATAGCATTTGATATCACCATCTAGAAGCCTACAAACCAGCGCAACCAACCCTTTCTAAACTCTCTAAGGGCAAATAACAGCTGCATTTCCCATGTGATGGCTAATGAAAAAATTGCTGACTCTCACTATTTTTAATTACAGAGTAAAATAACACCTCGGTGAAAAATAGTAGGCATACTATTATTTTAAAGTGCCAGGGTTGCCCCTTCAGCCTGAGTCATAATAGGAGCAAATGATCAATGCACAAACCAGCAGAACAGCTCCTTGGATGCAACCAGACCCAACAGCTTATCTGCTTGAAAAGTCTTTTTTCCTCATCACTGCAATAATTATTTTATGTATGTTATGTTGTGCTTGTTATGTACTCCTGAGACAATTCAAATCACTTACTTGATTATATGTATAATTCCAAAAAAAAGTATTTCCATAACAGCATTTTGTTTTCACATGTCAAGTCTCCAAAAGCTAATTTCTGTACTTACTGCTGTAATAGAGCTAATGTACAAATACAGCATGATAAGATACTGTCTGAGATCACCGTTTTGCCAGTGTCAGAGAATACGACACCTTAAAAATGGTCAATTGGCACAGTAACATAAGTTTTGGTAAGAGGCAAAAGTGTTTTCATAGTTCTTACTCCAAACTGTTGCTTTAAATTTATGATCAACTTTGATCATTTCTCAAGGCAGAAAAATGAAAAAGTCCGAAAAATACTATTTTAGGGCTAGAGCCCTAAAAGCCCTAGAGCATTATAATTTGCAGTGGAGAATATATCCTTTACCTAGAAATAAAGGGGGGTTTTCAGGGGTTAAACAGCATGCAGCATGGGGAGAGGGAGAGGACAAATCAACAGAAATTGTTTTGAGATAGGTCAGAGTGGCAGCTGCCTGATCGGCCCCACCACTAGTCCTTACGACTGACAGAATCTCAAAGCACTTTAAATATTTCCACTAGGACCCACGAGTATTCATTGCACTGAGAGTTTATACAGGAAAGATTAAGCCAAATAAGCTATCTTAATTACATATGTCTACCTATTAATTTGGTTAGTATGAGACAACCAAAACTAAATTAAAGCAAAGGAATCACCTGGACCTACGAAGCAGAACTGAAAGACCTGTTGCTTTATACATGAATCCCTGTTTCCAGCAACTGCATCTATTGAGTAGAGTTTTCCTGTAACGAGTTACAAAAAAAATCAGCATTTGCGGGCCTGGAGAAAAAATACCATTTTGTTCCAATCATAAATAATATGGTCCTTAATAATAATAATAATTAAAAAAAAAAAATTAAAAAAATGTAGAAATAGGTTTGCTCTTCTTTTATTGCAAAATCTTGTTCAGAAATAATTTTCTCATAAAAAAGGGTTTATAGAAAAGATGGTCACTGGAATTAAAATGAAGCTTGAAAGATGGTTAATAATACATAGACATAAGTGTAAGTCCTCAAAGCAACAGGTTTATAGAAAATCCAGAAAGTTAACTAACGGCAGGGATTGGCGACACAGGATGTCAAAGATTAGAGGAAAAGTCTTTGATTAAATAAATTGTTTTAAAAGCACCAACAGCCTTGCAAGAACTCTTCTAAGATCCTCGTGCCTTGATTAGGGGCGCAGAGGCAGGTTTTTAAAGGGGGCCAACATGCAGCCAGGTTAATAACCAAGTTTCAAATCACTCTGCAACATTGAACTAAGCTCACAGAGGTTCTGCCTCCACACAGCTGAAGGGTTCAGCAGGTAAAAGCTGCCTTCAGAAGGCACTGCCTCTCGCTCATCAACTGCGGAGCGAACTCCAGCTCCCACTGAAACAACCTTTTCCAGAAGACTCCTCTGCAGGGCACGGGATAAACGTAAGCGATTGCAGCGCGTTTTAGGATCTCAAAGTGAGGAAGTGAGCATCAAATTAAAAAGTGCCTATTACACTTTATCTGGGAAAGTCATTCTGATAAATGGTGATGTAAATAAAATGACATGTACAATCTCGCTTCTATCTTTTCTTTTAATCTATATACACGGTTTCCTTCCCTTTACATTCCCCGGGTTAAATTAGCAGAGGTAGAGTTCGATAAATTGAAGCTGAAATACTAATGGGAATTTTGGTGAGGGGGAAAGGGTTCTGACTGTTCTAACAGTGTAGAGTTTTTAAAATACTGCAATTTTAACTCCTGGAAGAGTGCCATCCAATATTCAAGAGTGGCAGACAGAGCTTATTGCCTTTTTTATATGCTATTACAAAACTTTTTGATTTTAAGCATTAGTCTGACTACTCCTAACAGTCTCCAATTAAAGATGTAACAATAGGAGACCACAGCAGCTTCTGTTTCATGCCGTAAGTTCATTATTTCTATTTCCCTTTTCACTCAAGTTTTTCATTTAAAGTTTTGAAACTTTGATGATCTCCACAGATGCAAACAAACAGACATAAATCCCACGTAAGCTAATGGGCCAGCAGAAACATCCCCCAATCTATGGTAGATACCAGTTCTTCACAATCCATGCATGATAAAGAGTAGTAAGAAATCCCTGGTTAGTTATCATAAAAATAGCTTCCTTACCATTTTCTGGAGAGCACAGTCAGGTTCAAGTTGTTTTGTTCAACCACCACGTCAACTGCTTTCCTTTTAGTGACTTTTTTTTTTTAAAAAATAACAAACCAAACAAACAAACAACAAAAAAAAACCCAAACCCACCTCACTTTGCCAGTGATAGCTGGGGGAAAAACTCCTGAGAGCTTTTAGGCTTCAGAAATCAAGGCCATCAGAGCTGTACTTCACTAAAGCAGTAGAAAACAGCTCAGTCAAGAGTTAGTCCCAGGTTGTCGCTATTTGCCCCTTTCTGGGTCTCTCCTTTCTCTCACCGTTTCTTTCGGTAAATGAGACTAATTTTTCCAGTAGCCTTTAACTCACTCGATTAACTGAGGTGGAAAATGTGACTACAAACTCGGAGCACTGTCTAGCCTGCAACCCAGCACAGAATCAACTTTGTTGTAAAGTGCTGAAGGACACCTAGCAAGCTGCTACTTGCTGAGTTCATAACCCAGGACTATATACTTGCAGAGAAGAGGACTGCGCCATCTAGTTAGCTCTGCTCTGCCTCTGGGGAGCGGATCCCTCGGGATGCAGGGCTTTAGCACTTGGGAATGTTCAGTTTCTTAAAGATTCAATTGTTGGGTTGTTGTTTTTTGGTGGCTTTTTTTTTTTTAATAAAATATCACTACTGAGATAATCCACATCTAGTGGATATGGGAAAATTTAGGCTATAATAGCGCAGCGAACTTCCACATCTATCTTTGATTTACAAGATAAAAGCAACTTTTAAATTAAAGAGCCTTTCTGCTAATAGAGCTTATTATGCCAGAGACAGGAATGATTTTCCTAGAAAGTTGTCCCTGTGTGCATGCCCATTATCTTTGCTTTCCCCCTTCCACTAATGAGCATTTATCTAAAGAGCCTGTTAATCCTCTGATGTGTGCTTCTGGTCAGAGGTAACAGTTTGAATAAAACCACTAATCACTTATCACTAATCACTGATCATTAATCACACTTTTCCCTAGTGCTTTGCGACCTGTACAGCTCCCCTTAGGATTAAGGAGTCACAAATAAGGATTTTAGCCTTTTTTTTTTTTTTAATGCAGAATTTCCAGCTTTTGATACGGACAACCTCATTCACCACATGAAAGTTAGAAAACACCGAGCGGGGACTTTCAACACTGCACACTTTTCTACTGAAAATAAGCCATACCCTTATGAAAGTCTACCTTCTTCAGCAAAATCCCCCCCAAATTACGCTACATTTTTGCATTCAGCTCTGACTTTCCAGCTCCCAATTTTCTTTCAGTCCGGTTTCTGGATTATTTCTGCATGGCGGTGTCTTACAAAAAAGTTTTCCTTCACCACTGCTACTTGACGCACTGCTGCTTCTCCAAATGGCCCGACAAGGGGAGGCTGGGGCGAGCCAGCGGGCGAGTATCCCTCTGGAAACTGCAGGGTCTCCAGGAAAGCCCAAGCAAGATGCTTCGCAGTAATTATTACGCTTCCGTTCCAGCTTTAGTTTTCATCTAGCTAAGCACTGTTTCTTACCGATAATATATGGAAATCTTCTAATCTTGCTGCTTATGATAGCCCTAATATCGTTCTGGATTTAAAAAAAAAAAAAAAAAAGAAAAAAGAAAAACCCATATGGACATTTCATTTTCCTTTATTCCTAACCCCATCTTTGAACGACCTCTCTCTTTCCGACTGTAAAGCTTGTATTAAGCCCTGGAGATGAAGGATCACTCACCATGCTTGGACATAAATAATAGAGGAGGCAGAGTTTAGCAAGTATTCCCCTTACACTCCTGAAGCTCTTAGCGTCCTGAAAACTTCGCTGGGGAGAGAGAGACCCCTGTAAGAGAGGACAGCGGCGGGGAAGGGCCGGGGAAG
>NW_015090803.1:9634930-9655068 GCF_001431845.1 Calidris pugnax
GGGGGGACCCGGGAGAAGGCTCCGGCCCCGTCTGCCTTCGGCCAGGAGCAGCGGGTGCGGGGCTGGGGGGGTGGGGGGAGCCGGTCCCCCCCGCCGTGACAGGGGGCTGCCCCCGCACTCAGCTGGGACTCGGTGTCCTACAGCCCCGAACTCTTTTTGTTTGGTTGTTTTGGTTTTTTACCTGGAAAGTGGGTTATAAATAACGCGGTGTCCGAGAAGCGGGGGGGGAACCTCCGTCCCGAGCTGCAGCCCTGCGGGGATGCGCCTCCGCCTTTTCGGATGTGCCCGCTCCACGCGTGTCCTCCCCGCGGGGCTCGGGGGGGGACCCAGGGGGGCTGGGGCGGCACAGTAATAAAGAGTTTTAACTGCTAGGAGCAGTAACTTCCGTAACTGCAATAGTCACAGAATGCGGTTTTCTGGGACAGTTTCTTATTCCGCTCTGGAACGACTTCAGTGCCTCCTTTTCTGGGGTTTCTTGTATTAATTCCTCAGCAGTGCCTCTAGCACCCGGGGCTGGAGGTTCCTCTACCACCTAACTCTCCCCCCCGTAGTTATTCTGGAGGTATCGTCAAAGATACACGTGGTAATTAACTGGATTTAGCTGCCGGTTCGTGCCAGGAGGGATGACTTAATTTCGATGCAGTGTTTTAGCACCTAAGCCCGGGGTGGCTTGTGAGGAAACCTCAGTGTTTCGAGTCAGGGTCTTAGAACCTGCAACACGTTGGCTGGGTTTGGTTTTTCTCTTATACTCAATTAACAGAGGAGAGAGTAATACAGCATGTACTGCCAAAATCAGGAAATACTTTATAAACGGCAGTAATACAGCACTTTACTCCCAAGGATACTATTCTTTTGCAGGCTTATATTAGGCTATCTAATAGTCTTCCTCAGCTTTTAACAATTCCCTGGCACTTTATGCAGGATTTAAAGCAGATGGAAGCGGATCCTATCAGTGACTGATGATAGGTTTTGAACTCATTTAACTACTTAGGATAAGGCTCAATGATGCTGTCACTGTAAGCCTTCGTTTTGTCAGGTATTATCCTGGGAAATTGCATGCCGAGTGCAAAGTGCCTTACCTCTAAACGTCCTGAAATTATAAACTACAGAGATGACTAAATTAATAAATGCAGTTCCTTCTGTCACACAGGAAGGGTTTTAACATACAGAAACACTGCAGTTATTTAAGGCCGTGACAAAAAGATTTAAGTGAGGGAAGCAGCTCTGCGTCTCTCGTTGAGATTTCATCAGACAATTTATATACTCACACTTTTTACAGGCACGCAGCCTGTGGCTGATCGATGGGTTTTCCTGGGGTGGGCACAGCGTTGGGGTTTTTTTTTTACTGCAGGTTTCTCAATAAGAACAAACCAGAACTGGCAGTGGAGAATTCAGATGCCAGTCAAGGATAACAGGGCCTAGATCCCCCAGGTGCCTGTGTAGTAAGAATCTGTTGTGGCAAATTTGACACAAATAGAAGCAAACAAAAATGAGGTTGAAAGCTGAAGTGTCAGCCATAGTTTTATGTTGTCAGTCTACTGGTGGTGCTTTCTTATGAATGATATTGTAGACCCCGTGTGACGTGTACACAGATTATAGTGAGTAAATAACTGCACCCACTTTGGGTGTGCACTTTGCTCAAATTTAATAGATTCTGTTTAAAGTTCCTGACTTGAATATTCTGCCTGTCCTTCTGCCCTGTACAGACTGTCGTGCAAAAGGACATCCTAAAAGCAAGATGAACAAGACCACCAACATTAGTCAGATCAGTAACTTTACTTGCCACGTACCTGTTTGGACAGATCTCTGCCCCTTGAGGAGACGGGGAGCTCGCAGCAGTGGTTTGTGTGTGTCTGTCCCTGGGAGGGTGGTGACAAATGCTCTCAGAGGTGGTTACGTTGGTTTTCGCTGACAGCAGAGCAGAGAGATTCTGGATTCCTGAAATGAGTCTCACCTCCCGAGGGAAGACTCTTGACTCTTGAAATGAGCTGTAGTCCTGGCGGGGAATGAGTACAGAATAAAGTCAACGGTTTCTCTCAGGTTTAAAGCTGCTGCAATATGTGTCACATATCGTTGCTTTTGCCCATGCCCAGCTTCTTCTTCATTTGTCACCCTCAACTCCTGTTGCTCTCCCCCCTCTTCCAGCTCTTTCCTTGCCTATTTCTGCTTTCCTCTTGCCTGTTACCAACCGTCTCTCCATCCTAAGGCAACGGCTCTGATCTCTGAATGGGGATGTGAAAAGGAGCACCGAGAGACGCAGCTTTGTTTTGTTCTACGTTCCCTTCAGTGCCTGGTTGAGAAGGGGAGAAAACGTGTCAATCCCCCAGCCTCAGGACACCAACCAGAGAAGGGACACTGAGAAAAAGTAATTGCCGAGCTCTTTCTTGATGCAAACTGTGGGGTGATGACAGGACAAGAGGAACTCCCCTGCCTGCAAAGTTGCTGCTTTCCAGCTGAGCTGATGTCTGCTGCGTGTTGTCACTGTGAAGAACAACTCTTTAATATGAACTCCTATAAAGGTGGTTTAGATTAGCATATTTTACTCCAAAAAAAAAAAAAAAAAAAAAAAAAAAAAAAAAAAACAAACCCCAACAGACCAGCCTTGTGAGATTTGGGATAATGGTAGGCAAGGAAGTTTTTCCTTTTCTGGAATGACTGACTTTTAGAAGCAGCTTTCCAAAATACTCCTGCCTAGGCGACAAACCAGCCTTGTGAGATCTGGGATAATGGTAGGCAAGGAAATTTTCCTTTTCTGGAATGACTGACTTTTGGAAGCAGCTTTCCAAAATACTCCTGCCTAGGGCAGGCACCTGGCATGGAAAACTCCATCCTGAATGGTTCAAAACTTGGCAATGTTTTTAAATGATTGAAGAAACTTATAATGAAAAGTAATAAGCAATCAAGTGTATAAGCAATCAACTACCTGTTTTATCTGTAATGTTGTTTCATAACTAACTTAAAGGTAGAAAGTCATATGGTGATTTTCTATTTTTATACTTGGGCTTTTTAAAGCTGCTTTCTTCTGATGGCAAAATCCCTCCTTAAATACTTTCCTGTATTATATGTTCTAATAAATGTTTTCCAGGTAGGTCTTTATCATTTTTATTCTTCAATTATAAAACCCCAAAAGAAGAACATACTCTTTACAGCACTAGCTTAATTGGTACGAAAACTACTCAGACTTTTGCAGCGAAATGAGTTAGAATGACATTTGGTTTGATTGATAGTAAATGGCAGTAGTGCTGTTTCAGCAAACACCTAAAATCTTTGTCATATCATTAAAATCATTGGGAAGTAAAGATATTAAAATAATTATAGGAGTTTTGTATGTCAAATATCAGTCTCGGTAAGACACTATTGCTGTCACATAAAATTAATATTTACTGCTGGCACAGTTGAATATTTTACATACCCATTCTTTCTTATAACATCATTAACCACATGTTTAACTAAGCTGCTGCCAGTGTTGAGTGTTACTCTCAGCTTTGGCACTTGCAATTATCTCGTTACAAGTACTTTTCAGCAATATCTTTTAGTCTAATCGAACAGTAATTTATTCACCTCCTTACATGCTACTAAACACTTCAGATCTCCACATTTATCATGTAAAACTACCTGCAAAAAGTAAAACAAAGTCATTCAGCACTCTTTTCTCTTTAGTAAAGATCTATACTAGTCACACAGAAGTGAAGCCTTAGAAATAAAATGGTAAGGAGAAAAATTGATTTCTAGATCCTAACGTATGTTTTAATCCATGTGATAGTAAAACACATTTTAAAAGGGGGTAAAAATTATGCTATTTAATGCAGAATAATACTAGTGATATCCTGAACAAATGTAAATCTGGTGGTTTTATGCAACACTTGATTTCGTAATTATGACATCTTTGCTCAGACCTCATCTCTATTTTAGTAACAGACTGAAAGGGGCATGAGCAAAGGGAACCAAGTACTCTCTATGGTTTCAGGGGCTCACTAGGAAGTACCAGCTTAGTCTTAAAGCTTTGGAAAATGAGTAGAGTTAACCACTAGTTAAGTATTATTCAACATTTAAAAAAACTTCTATTAGCTGAGGTTTAAACAATAAGCAGTGTTCCTGTTCAGACTTGTCATTTCTCCAGTGGGCTGGAGAGGAAAGGAAGTGTGAGACAGCACAGGGATGTGAAACAGTCCTGTGGGATACCAAGCAAGTCATATCTGCGTTTCTTTGTTCTAGGTACATCTCCTCACTCATTCATCTGATGGTCTCGCCTTTACCTAATGACATTCCTCTGTCTTAAGCAGGTGACTTAAAATAAAAAGAGAGCCAGGTTTCAGTAGTAGCACATGCAATGCAAAAAAAAAATGCTTTGCAAGAGAAGGCTGATGTGCCCTCTTTCTTGTTTGGTCCCATAACAGTATTAACCGCCACAGTTTGTTTTCTAGAAATTAAGATGCCTCCTGGTTTTTACAACATCAAATTGAAATGAGAAATGACTAAGATGTCCTCTCCTATTTCTGAATGGTGTCCTAGGCTCTGACATTCCTATAGCTACTGAGAATGGGATTCATGTTCTCTTTGACAGCGTTTATCTGCAAAGGCAAATTGACTGGAATTTGGTTGAACCAAGCAGGAGCTATCTGTGTTTCACCCCATCTATGCTGCAGAAGCCACAGCCCAGAAATGATGCCATTTCTTTTCCATTTCCTGGAAGGTCACCTGTGAAGTATCCAAACTCTTAGCGCCAAACTCCCCTGTCTGAACTAAACTGCTGAGTGTCTGCAGGACAAAACCAGTGTGCATTACTGCTGAGAAGCAATAGAGCTGGTGGTGGAAGGAGGCTCTTTGTAGACCTGCAGGCTTTTTTTTTAACCAAAGTTTGCGATGTGCTGATCAGGGACATCTAACTGAGCTTTAAGCATCGCTTAAAATGATGACTTTTAGCTCTTCTCTACCCAAAGTCAGTTTTATTCCATGTTTCTCCTTACTTCTGATAAACTTAAGAGGAGCCACGGGTTATGTTTGTGCCATATAAAAATAATGGGTGGCAGAACGGAGAGGCACAGTCTTTCCTGCAGATAAGCCCCTGAAGGAAGCTAATCCATGCAGAAAGGTGTGTGCTGGCCTCCTGAACTTGGGGAGACCATCCAGGGCACACACAAGGCCCAGAACTGCAAGACAGAGTGTTGTCTCCTCTTTTTTCATTCTCTTGCTCCACTCATGAGGGATCCCAGTATGTCAGGAAGCACATGGTGTTTGTCCAACCTCATGTCCTTCAGATCCCGGTGTACATTTGTTCTTGATGCCTGTGCTGAGCACGCATGTTCCCTCAGCTCTGACATGTTTTTTGGGTAGTATGGCTCCAGTCAGGCACATACGGAGGTTTATAGAGAGTTTTGCTGTTTGATTGGGCTTTAAGGTCTGTTTTTTGTTGTCTGGGTTGTTGGTTTTCCTAGCCTTAGGAGCAGAATGAGAAATAAGAGGTGAAAGAGATGACATGTTTCTGAGAGTCTAATTTGGAAATCATTTTTTAAAAACAAGGAAAAAGTACAAATTCTTCTGCAAATTCTAATCTGCCTCATTTGGTCACATCTCTGATTATTAATGGACTGGAATAACACAGCAGCTCTATTTGTGCATAAAAATCACAGGGTCGTGTGGCAAAAAGATCTTAAAGATATTCTAAGTGTAATTAACTTTTTTTTTTAACACTCTCTCTTACTAGTTCTCTTCTTGGGGATGTGAAGAATGTCAGAGATGCAAAGGTTGCTCTTCCTCCTTTAAATGTACTATAAAGATGGCTCATTCACACTTTCATATGACTCACTTCAAGTTTTTTGCTGCTTGAAACAGAAGGGGAGAAAATATTTTGCACGAGAATCCACAGGTACTTTATTTCAAATGCTTGTACTAACACTGACACTTACATCAACCCAAGAGATGAGGAGAAATACATGAACTGTCCTAACAGAGAGGTCCCACAGAAGCACAAGTTGTATCAATCACGGGTAAAAGTGCAGGCTGCCAGGGGCTCATTTTTTAGCCCGTAGGTGAGGGCTGCAGAGGGGTTGTAATGGAGCTTCCCCACAGTTGGTAGATTTACAGCCCCTCTTAAAGTTCTCTGCATAGTCTGCTTAGTTAGGCTTTGTGCAGGGAGACTCAAATTTCTGCCTCGTTTTCTGGCTGAGAAGTCGAGAAGGAGATCACGAGGAGTAACTCCAACATCACACCAACATCAGTACAGAAAGTGAGTAACAACCTCTTAGTGTGATTTGGTTTAGACACATGCAAAGAGCAGCCCTATCAGGAAGAACTGAAAAGCTATAGCAACCCAAGGGTTAAAATACTTTTTTGGACAAGAAAATTACTAAAAATCAGTAAAACAAAAATCAGTCTGCGCTACAAAACCTCATCTGCCACTAAGAACTTACATAATATACTGCTGACATCATGACTATATAAATTACACGGTACTTTCACATGTGACATAGAGATTATATTACGAGTGTATGAAAAAAAAACCCCTTTAACTTCCTATTTTTTAATTTAGGTAAAACTACTGCAGTATGTATTATAAAATTAGATGCACATACCAAAACAACGACAGCAGTTTGAGTTTTTATTACTTTTACTCCAACAGGTGCAAAAACATTCGTTTAATCAAAAGCTTATAGATGCACAAAACCACCTTTAGAAAGGGTAGAGCTTTGCTTTCGTTCTTGTAACACAGAATGTGTCATGGGTTTTATTTTAGCTGAACTACAGAATCAAGTTTGTTGCATTTTGATGCTGTAAATCCATGAGTAAAATCCTGGCTTCTCTGAAGTGAATAGGAAAACTCCCATGGATTCAGTGGGGCCAGCATTTCGTCCCGTGTCTGTAATCAATCATTAAAATGTAGCAGGGTCCAATGAGTGACTACATTGGAAAAAAATTACAGCAAAATACTTGGAGCACTTTGGAAATATTTTGGAGACTGGAGACTCGGGCATTAATGCCTCTCCTAGTTACTCCTAGAAAAACATTTACAAAACTCGTACATGTATGTAGGTGAATTCCAGATTGGATTTCCAAAGCATGTTCTACATTTGACACTAAAAAATACATTCATTTTAACTCTTTCTCAATCATTTGCTCGTTGCCTTTGCAAGTTTCTTTTGCACACTTGGTTCTTTGATTGGAAAGGAAAAACTTTCAAATATCTTCACTTCCAAAATGGAGACATTCATTGATCTTAGATGATAACGCAAGAAAACAAGACAGATAAATATTTGCAAGTCACATTTTTTTTTTTGAGATGCATTAAGTTTGTCTCCAAACTTCAGCATAGTATAATGAAAAAGAAGAAATGGCATATGAAAGTGACAGAAAATTGAGAAGTAGGACAACAGACAACGTACATGCCATGGACCCTGATTTCCTCTTCTCCTGCTCCTCTCACGGATCAAGCAACACAATGTGTGCTCCAAAGACAGTTATATTTGCAATGTAGTATTTAAGAGGAGCAAATTAAAAAGGCTGCCCATGATTTCTAAAATACAAGGTACATGAAGTGCAGTGAAAGCTCCAAGGAAAGGGTTTTTTTCTTACATAACTACACAAAGTTACAAATTAGACACTTATTCAGACATAGCTGAACTTTAGCAAAATAGCAACGCTAGCAACCAAATTAAAGTGTTATGTAAGTAAACAAGAAATTCCAATTCAGACTCACTTGATACAGAATGATCCACTAAATTAATTCCTTCTTTTGAAAGTGATGTATTTCATTCATAAGAACAACAATAAAAGTAAATTCCCAGTATACTTGTCATCATAAAAGTCTCTTAAGGCCCCACCAATAAATTACAAGGAAGCATGGGTGGAAGGGGTGCTATGTACGAACAAATAACAGGGAAGTATAGAAATTAAATCTCATCCTTCTGGCTCAATAAAAGCCCATCTTAAATTCAAGGGAATTTTACCTCCATAACCACTATATGAACTGGGCACAGAGTACCTTTCGTCCCCACTTGTGCAGTTGGAACGGACACATCAGAGCTTGAATGGAACTTAAAACAGCTTTTCGTATTCTCTGCTGCTAGAAAAGATGAATGCACTTTAATATCGAGGACAGATAACCTAGCTCCTTTAAGCAAACAGCACCACTAAAAATCAGTCAACTATGGCAAGGCTGACTAGAAATGCCTTTAAGAAATACAGGTGCATCATGGAAAAAGAGAGAACTTTTTTTTTTTTTGTGTCACATATCGTTGCTTTTGCCCATGCCCAGCTTCTTCTTCATTTGTCACCCTCAACTCCTGTTGCTCTCCCCCCTCTTCCAGCTCTTTCCTTGCCTATTTCTGCTTTCCTCTTGCCTGTTACCAACCGTCTCTCCATCCTAAGGCAACGGCTCTGATCTCTGAATGGGGATGTGAAAAGGAGCACCGAGAGACGCAGCTTTGTTTTGTTCTACGTTCCCTTCAGTGCCTGGTTGAGAAGGGGAGAAAACGTGTCAATCCCCCAGCCTCAGGACACCAACCAGAGAAGGGACACTGAGAAAAAGTAATTGTTGAGCTCTTTCTTGATGCAAACTGTGGGGTGATGACAGGACAAGAGGAACTCCCCTGCCTGCAAAGTTGCTGCTTTCCAGCTGAGCTGATGTCTGCTGCGTGTTGTCACTGTGAAGAACAACTCTTTAATATGAACTCCTATAAAGGTGGTTTAGATTAGCATATTTTACTCAGCAAATGAGGAATGTACGCAGAGTCAGTTACCCCAGCTCAGTTGACAAGCCGTAACTTGAGAACGCGCTCTATACGGGGGACAAATTTGGGCAAATCTTAGAGGCTAATCAAAGGCACCTCCTGTGACAGTGAGACAGTCACTCTGCAGAACTTCAAGTTCCTGCTCCAAAAGCACCAGATGTTCCCAGCAAAACAAAAAAACAAAAACAAACAAACAAACAAACAAAAAAAAAAAAAACCAAAAAAAAAACACACCCAAAAAAAAACAAGACGCCAGTGGGAATCTTAAGGCAATCACTGATAAACATGATGTCCATCCAATGGCAAAATCCCTCCTTAAATACTTTCCTGTATTATATGTTCTAATAAATGTTTTCCAGGTAGGTCTTTATCATTTTTATTCTTCAATTATAAAACCCCAAAAGAAGAACATACTCTTTACAGCACTAGCTTAATTGGTACGAAAACTACTCAGACTTTTGCAGCGAAATGAGTTAGAATGACATTTGGTTTGATTGATAGTAAATGGCAGTAGTGCTGTTTCAGCAAACACCTAAAATCTTTGTCATATCATTAAAATCATTGGGAAGTAAAGATATTAAAATAATTATAGGAGTTTTGTATGTCAAATATCAGTCTCGGTAAGACACTATTGCTGTCACATAAAATTAATATTTACTGCTGGCACGGTTGAATATTTTACATACCCATTCTTCCTATAACATCATTAACCACATGTTTAACTAAGCTGCTGCCAGTGTTGAGTGTTACTCTCAGCTTTGGCACTTGCAATTATCTCGTTACAAGTACTTTTCAGCAATATCTTTTAGTCTAATCGAACAGTAATTTATTCACCTCCTTACATGCTACTAAACACTTCAGATCTCCACATTTATCATGTAAAACTACCTGCAAAAAGTAAAACAAAGTCATTCAGCACTCTTTTCTCTTTAGTAAAGATCTATACTAGTCACACAGAAGTGAAGCCTTAGAAATAAAATGGTAAGGAGAAAAATTGATTTCTAGATCTTAACGTATGTTTTAATCCATGTGATAGTAAAACGCATTTTAAAAGGGGGTAAAAATTATGCTATTTAATGCAGAATAATACTAGTGATATCCTGAACAAATGTAAATCTGGTGGTTTTATGCAACACTTGATTTCGTAATTATGACATCTTTGCTCAGACCTCATCTCTATTTTAGTAACAGACTGAAAGGGGCATGAGCAAAGGGAACCAAGTACTCTCTATGGTTTCAGGGGCTCACTAGGAAGTACCAGCTTAGTCTTAAAGCTTTGGAAAATGAGTAGAGTTAACCACTAGTTAAGTATTATTCAACATTTAAAAAAACTTCTATTAGCTGAGGTTTAAACAATAAGCAGTGTTCCTGTTCAGACTTGTCATTTCTCCAGTGGGCTGGAGAGGAAAGGAAGTGTGAGACAGCACAGGGATGTGAAACAGTCCTGTGGGATACCAAGCAAGTCATATCTGCGTTTCTTTGTTCTAGGTACATCTCCTCACTCATTCATCTGATGGTCTCGCCTTTACCTAATGACATTCCTCTGTCTTAAGCAGGTGACTTAAAATAAAAAGAGAGCCAGGTTTCAGTAGTAGCACATGCAATGCAAAAAAAAAATGCTTTGCAAGAGAAGGCTGATGTGCCCTCTTTCTTGTTTGGTCCCATAACAGTATTAACCGCCACAGTTTGTTTTCTAGAAATTAAGATGCCTCCTGGTTTTTACAACATCAAATTGAAATGAGAAATGACTAAGATGTCCTCTCCTATTTCTGAATGGTGTCCTAGGCTCTGACATTCCTATAGCTACTGAGAATGGGATTCATGTTCTCTTTGACAGCGTTTATCTGCAAAGGCAAATTGACTGGAATTTGGTTGAACCAAGCAGGAGCTATCTGTGTTTCACCCCATCTATGCTGCAGAAGCCACAGCCCAGAAATGATGCCATTTCTTTTCCATTTCCTGGAAGGTCACCTGTGAAGTATCCAAACTCTTAGCACCAAACTCCCCTGTCTGAACTAAACTGCTGAGTGTCTGCAGGACAAAACCAGTGTGCATTACTGCTGAGAAGCAATAGAGCTGGTGGTGGAAGGAGGCTCTTTGTAGACCTGCAGGCTTTTTTTTTAACCAAAGTTTGCGATGTGCTGATCAGGGACATCTAACTGAGCTTTAAGCATCGCTTAAAATGATGACTTTTAGCTCTTCTCTACCCAAAGTCAGTTTTATTCCATGTTTCTCCTTACTTCTGATAAACTTAAGAGGAGCCACGGGTTATGTTTGTGCCATATAAAAATAATGGGTGGCAGAACGGAGAGGCACAGTCTTTCCTGCAGATAAGCCCCTGAAGGAAGCTAATCCATGCAGAAAGGTGTGTGCTGGCCTCCTGAACTTGGGGAGACCATCCAGGGCACACACAAGGCCCAGAACTGCAAGACAGAGTGTTGTCTCCTCTTTTTTCATTCTCTTGCTCCACTCATGAGGGATCCCAGTATGTCAGGAAGCACATGGTGTTTGTCCAACCTCATGTCCTTCAGATCCCGGTGTACATTTGTTCTTGATGCCTGTGCTGAGCACGCATGTTCCCTCAGCTCTGACATGTTTTTTGGGTAGTATGGCTCCAGTCAGGCACATACGGAGGTTTATAGAGAGTTTTGCTGTTTGATTGGGCTTTAAGGTCTGTTTTTTGTTGTCTGGGTTGTTGGTTTTCCTAGCCTTAGGAGCAGAATGAGAAATAAGAGGTGAAAGAGATGACATGTTTCTGAGAGTCTAATTTGGAAATCATTTTTTAAAAACAAGGAAAAAGTACAAATTCTTCTGCAAATTCTAATCTGCCTCATTTGGTCACATCTCTGATTATTAATGGACTGGAATAACACAGCAGCTCTATTTGTGCATAAAAATCACAGGGTCGTGTGGCAAAAAGATCTTAAAGATATTCTAAGTGTAATTAACTTTTTTTTTTTAACACTCTCTCTTACTAGTTCTCTTCTTGGGGATGTGAAGAATGTCAGAGATGCAAAGGTTGCTCTTCCTCCTTTAAATGTACTATAAAGATGGCTCATTCACACTTTCATATGACTCACTTCAAGTTTTTTGCTGCTTGAAACAGAAGGGGAGAAAATATTTTGCACGAGAATCCACAGGTACTTTATTTCAAATGCTTGTACTAACACTGACACTTACATCAACCCAAGAGATGAGGAGAAATACATGAACTGTCCTAACAGAGAGGTCCCACAGAAGCACAAGTTGTATCAATCACGGGTAAAAGTGCAGGCTGCCAGGGGCTCATTTTTTAGCCCGTAGGTGAGGGCTGCAGAGGGGTTGTAATGGAGCTTCCCCACAGTTGGTAGATTTACAGCCCCTCTTAAAGTTCTCTGCATAGTCTGCTTAGTTAGGCTTTGTGCAGGGAGACTCAAATTTCTGCCTCGTTTTCTGGCTGAGAAGTCGAGAAGGAGATCACGAGGAGTAACTCCAACATCACACCAACATCAGTACAGAAAGTGAGTAACAACCTCTTAGTGTGATTTGGTTTAGACACATGCAAAGAGCAGCCCTATCAGGAAGAACTGAAAAGCTATAGCAACCCAAGGGTTAAAATACTTTTTTGGACAAGAAAATTACTAAAAATCAGTAAAACAAAAATCAGTCTGCGCTACAAAACCTCATCTGCCACTAAGAACTTACATAATATACTGCTGACATCATGACTATATAAATTACACGGTACTTTCACATGTGACATAGAGATTATATTACGAGTGTATGAAAAAAAAACCCCTTTAACTTCCTATTTTTTAATTTAGGTAAAACTACTGCAGTATGTATTATAAAATTAGATGCACATACCAAAACAACGACAGCAGTTTGAGTTTTTATTACTTTTACTCCAACAGGTGCAAAAACATTCGTTTAATCAAAAGCTTATAGATGCACAAAACCACCTTTAGAAAGGGTAGAGCTTTGCTTTCGTTCTTGTAACACAGAATGTGTCATGGGTTTTATTTTAGCTGAACTACAGAATCAAGTTTGTTGCATTTTGATGCTGTAAATCCATGAGTAAAATCCTGGCTTCTCTGAAGTGAATAGGAAAACTCCCATGGATTCAGTGGGGCCAGCATTTCGTCCCGTGTCTGTAATCAATCATTAAAATGTAGCAGGGTCCAATGAGTGACTACATTGGAAAAAAATTACAGCAAAATACTTGGAGCACTTTGGAAATATTTTGGAGACTGGAGACTCGGGCATTAATGCCTCTCCTAGTTACTCCTAGAAAAACATTTACAAAACTCGTACATGTATGTAGGTGAATTCCAGATTGGATTTCCAAAGCATGTTCTACATTTGACACTAAAAAATACATTCATTTTAACTCTTTCTCAATCATTTGCTCGTTGCCTTTGCAAGTTTCTTTTGCACACTTGGTTCTTTGATTGGAAAGGAAAAACTTTCAAATATCTTCACTTCCAAAATGGAGACATTCATTGATCTTAGATGATAACGCAAGAAAACAAGACAGATAAATATTTGCAAGTCACATTTTTTTTTTTGAGATGCATTAAGTTTGTCTCCAAACTTCAGCATAGTATAATGAAAAAGAAGAAATGGCATATGAAAGTGACAGAAAATTGAGAAGTAGGACAACAGACAACGTACATGCCATGGACCCTGATTTCCTCTTCTCCTGCTCCTCTCACGGATCAAGCAACACAATGTGTGCTCCAAAGACAGTTATATTTGCAATGTAGTATTTAAGAGGAGCAAATTAAAAAGGCTGCCCATGATTTCTAAAATACAAGGTACATGAAGTGCAGTGAAAGCTCCAAGGAAAGGGTTTTTTTCTTACATAACTACACAAAGTTACAAATTAGACACTTATTCAGACATAGCTGAACTTTAGCAAAATAGCAACGCTAGCAACCAAATTAAAGTGTTATGTAAGTAAACAAGAAATTCCAATTCAGACTCACTTGATACAGAATGATCCACTAAATTAATTCCTTCTTTTGAAAGTGATGTATTTCATTCATAAGAACAACAATAAAAGTAAATTCCCAGTATACTTGTCATCATAAAAGTCTCTTAAGGCCCCACCAATAAATTACAAGGAAGCATGGGTGGAAGGGGTGCTATGTACGAACAAATAACAGGGAAGTATAGAAATTAAATCTCATCCTTCTGGCTCAATAAAAGCCCATCTTAAATTCAAGGGAATTTTACCTCCATAACCACTATATGAACTGGGCACAGAGTACCTTTCGTCCCCACTTGTGCAGTTGGAACGGACACATCAGAGCTTGAATGGAACTTAAAACAGCTTTTCGTATTCTCTGCTGCTAGAAAAGATGAATGCACTTTAATATCGAGGACAGATAACCTAGCTCCTTTAAGCAAACAGCACCACTAAAAATCAGTCAACTATGGCAAGGCTGACTAGAAATGCCTTTAAGAAATACAGGTGCATCATGGAAAAAGAGAGAACTTTTTTTTTTTTCTGAAGCTGTAATTCTAAACGGTTTCAAGTATTGTTTTAGTAGCGAAGATAAATAGCTAATGTCAGGAGAGAAAACTGACACAACTCTTGCCAGAAGATCCGATGACACTCAGCACAAGGTAGCATGAAATAAACAGCGCTGTAAAGATCACAGGGTTAGAATGGAAATGAAACGGCCAGGCAGCGATAGAGCTGGTTTTCTTTGGGAAAAATACCTGGGAAAACACAGAAACGTGACAGCGTATTTGTGTGCAGAGAGTAGAACAAAAGAACACAATTGAGACAATTTGCTTGTGGAAAGCCCTAAGAGATGGCAAAAAGCCTGCTGGAAACACACGGGGGAAAAAGACTTAGCTGAAATCCTAGACTCGGTGATGCTCATACAAGTTTTACTATTAATTGCTGACTCAGTGTTTACATCCCAGTTTTTCCCCACCGGGTAGGACACAGAGGGCACACCAGGTAAGACGATCAGAGACGGTGAAAAAGTGCTGCGAGTTACTAAAATATACACACCGATAAATGCCGAGCCCGCTGATGACCCAGGAATGAAATTACAAAGAGAAAGTTTGTCTAGAAGTCCAGTTGCTGTTAATACTTCTAGAAGAAAAAGACTCTGGATGTGAGTAATTTTGGAACAGGGAGCTGGGTATTTTCTGAGGAGTTTAGTTTCTTTTGGAAGCACTGGGCTTGAAAGCAGAGCAGAAAATAGCCAGGCAAACCCTGAGATGTAGTAGGTGAGGACATTTTCAGGGAATCAGAAAAGAAATACAACTGAATAGAGTTTACAGGGATATTATTGGGTACTTGGCTGTACCAAAGTCATACTTCTTTGGAGATGGTGAACGCTACCATCTAATTATATTTTCTCTTACCATATTTACAGAAACATATGACAGATTTTCACACTTTGTAACTGAAAACTTTTTTCAGTGTAGATAAGCAGTAGCTTGTACTTTGATAGAGTGAGTTTAAAAAGCAATAAAAACCAAAAATATGCTAAGTTGTTCAATCTGAGAAAAGGTCCTTTTGTTTTAAATATTGTTGTACACTGAAGGAAAGCATTTTTAATTTTTTGTTTTAAAACAGCACTTAAAAACTACTATCTCATCATGCAGATTTTTTTGTGTTTTTTAATGTGCAGTAGTTTTTAAAAGTATCTATAGACTGTGCCTGCTCAGACATAGCCCTTATGGGGTAATGCAAACTCGGAGCCAAGCCTACTATCAGAGATATTAACACAACTGATTAAGCTGATGGAGGGAAGCCACTATTTTTATCTTACCTGAGATAAGGTACATAGGATATAAATTACTGTTCGAAAGGCAAAGGATAAAATTAAAAAAAAAAAAAAAGAAAAAAGATATTAACACAACTGATTAAGCTGATGGAGGGAAGCCACTATTTTTATCTTACCTGAGATAAGGTACATAGGATATAAATTACTGTTCGAAAGGCAAAGGATAAAATTAAAAAAAAAAAAAAGAGGAAAAAAAAATAAGGAAAGAAACATTTTATTTTAAAGGCACAGAAGCAGTAAAGACTACAAGGGAGGGGAAATTGTATTAGGCACATTCTCTGACCCCACAGCAGTACAGAAAGACACACTGGGAGGGAGACAGAGCACCTCCGTTGGGGCTGCCAGCTGCAGAGCCAGACGAGGCTGTGCAGGGACACGTGGGGCTGCCTACGGCCCAGGGCACCATGGCAGAACCAGCTTCCATCTTAAAGCAATTATTAAAACCTCTTAATCCCCTTATCCTGCAGAGCACTCAAGGCATATTTGCCGAAGACAACTAATAATAGCCCCCTGGCACCACTCCTCCCGCCGGTGGCTGGTGCTGAACACCTCCAGGTCCCGTACCCTTTGGGGAGGCACCACCAAAGCCTGGAGGCTATAACAGACTTAAAGTTTGGGACTTGAAAGATTTTTGACCTTTCCTTTATCTTTGGTGCCTTCCCCTGTGGTGAGCATGAGCTGACGTATGTGTCTAGAGACCAATGTTTGTTGCACTGAATTTTTGTCACGAGGGTTGTATTTAGCCTTGACAGACCCTGCATTTTCAGGACACATTTCTCCTGCTGTTGTTTCAGCGCTCGTGAGGCCCCAGATCAGAAGCAGAGCTTGAGTTTCTCTACCTCTGTCACATCTGAAGATGGAAACATGCAGAAGTGTGTCCGTGCAGCCCAACGCGAAGCCGACGGGCGCTTGCTTGGCGTGTGACCCCTGCGATACAGGGATTGCTGGGATCCCCGGCTGCTGCCAAATCTAATGCTTAAAAGCAAAGTTCTGGCTCCTCTGAAAACGGCAGTAAATTTTCTGGTGATTCGTACGGGGGTAAGATTTCACCCCTGAGCTGGATGGTGGGAATACTCGCTGACCTACCTCAGCTGCCCACTTCAAGCACACAAATCTGCAGGCAACAGGCTCGTTCTCAGCTCCCGATAGAGTGACAGAAGGCAGACTTGCCAGCCATGAAACATTAGCTTTAGTGCAGCCTTCAGAGCCAAATGTAACCCCCCTGCTTTTGTATTAGCTTTCCAAAATTAATTTCTTCAAAGACAGGAAACAAAAACTAAATAAACAGAAGTCCTAGATGTAAATGTCAAAGAAAACCATCCAAAGAAAACTGCTAGGAAGCGCAGAGTAACACTGTGATTATTATCTGGTGCTGGTTTTCAATCTGCTGTATGTAAATGAGCTCCCCTTTTAATTGTTAGCTTCGTTGCAACGTCTTGTTAGTGATATTTTCAGAAATTTCAGACTAGCTAAAAGAACTAGCTGGTTTTAAGCTAAAATGCTAATAATACTCGTGTCAGAGCCTCAAGTACAGAAGTCAGAGTAGGTCTGTTGATTTCAGCACAGTTATAACTACTACCCCTCACTGATGTACTCAAGTCACAAAACAGTTTTCATTAGATAGCTTCCTAAAGTAGAACTTACAGATTTGCCTCCAGTGAGGACAGAGAACAGCAATAAAGACTTAAGACTATAAAATGCTCAATTTTTCTTTCATAAATAAAATCAGTTTTTAGCACACGCCTCATCCCAGTGTTATTTTGCAAAAACAGGGTATTCTTGAATGAGAACCCTCCCCAGCTTCTCCAGTAAAGCTGTACAACGCACATGATTTATCACCAGGTTATTTGGGAATGTCTTTAATAGGTGCATCTTACCATTTTCAAGATACAGGTTAAGACTCAGGCTCTGTTTCATCTCCAGTGGTAACAAGTTCTGTAGCTCCAGGCCTTCTGTTAAGAATGCTTGTGCTGTTCCCCACCAGTTACATCACCCCGTTCATCCCAATTACACGTGCTGTAGCTGATGTAGTGCTTTAATAATTTGTTTTATTTGTGCACTGATTAAAAATTTCTAGATCAAACATTTAATGAAAAGCTCTCCAACCTGACAGGTTTGCTGCTGAATGCAGTCATTTACAACTCAAACCTTATAATAACCAGAGCAAGTGTTGGAAAAGCTGTTCATGCCAAATGCTCAGCAACTGACACATATAATCTTATATCTTTTCATTCAGACTTTTTTTTTAAAAAAAATCTGAGACCTAATTATATTGGTTGTAACTGTTCTGAAATGAATGGTGGCAGGAACTAATACTTGTTTATTTTCTTTCCTGACAAGTGCTCTGAATAAAAACAGTTTCTAGACATGATGGAATGACTTTTCCTATGACTCAGACACATTCAACGAAATAAGGTTTGAAGAAACCGGAGCTTGTTTTCTGTCTAACAATAGTAATTGAAAATACCCAGAACTTTTAAGTACTTGCACCATTTAGAAATGTCAGGCTAAAGACTACATAGGGAGGCCAAAAAGTCTCCAGCAAACAAGCTCTCGCCCCGTGGTGTTTCATGTGAGTGAGATATTGCACTTATTCACTCGAGCTTATTTCAATTTAATGAATTTCTCTTTTCAGTTTGATTTTCTATTTCATTTTTAATTCACAGGTGCCACTTAAAGTAAACAGTCATATTTTCAATTGGCAACATATTTAATGTTCTTCACAACTCCGGTGCAAACTGGAGTTTTAAAATATACTACTCAATAATATAGGAAAGGCACATAAAACTTCATGTTTATTTCCATGTTGCAAAGCTCTAACTCGCACACCTTTTGCAAGCTGCTGAGCTCCCAGCACTTCAGTTATTTCAGCTTTTCTAAGTGTGAGCTACCTAGTTTGGCTCTCTTTTATAATGAAGTTATCCTAAAATTTTGCTATTGCTCTGCAGTAAGTAGTTTAAAAGAAACTAAGTATCAGTAAATATTATTTGAAAATTTGGTAAAGTGTCTGCTGAAAAGAGAGCTATATTGTAATTTAAATACAGTAATTGCAAAGGCATGACAATCTGCTCAGAATACAGAGGTTTTGGGGTTTTAAACTAACTTATTTAATACCTTTGTCTATATTCTTCCCTCATCCCTAATAACAGGAGTTTGTTTTCTGATCCCAGGGAAGCACTCAGGGCTTCCAGTTGTTCTCCTGCAATTGTAATTAAGGCCACTTGGCCTTTCCCCTCACGTCTCCCGCTCCAAACGCGCAGGATGCACAAGCCGCAACGCACACCCCGCTCTGTTTCCTCGCCAGCGGTACCCACGGCCCCTCTGCTCTGAGCACCCACGTCCCACCCGCGGTATTTCCGCACCCACAGCATCTCGGAGCAGCCTCTCCCAGGCGTGCGCTGGGTACCGACCCCCGGCAAAGAGCTCAACTCCTGTCCGCAACCCCAGTTTGGGGCTGGTTGGGAGGGGTTGGCAGCACAGCTCCTTGGTGAATAACGGGTGGTACCGCGATGTGTTTGCGGTGGCTTTACCGCAGGGCTCGGGCGCTTTCAGTTTTAACCGGGACGGGAGGGAAGCGGGGCGGTGTGCGCTGGGCTCGGCCTCCGCGCCATTCCTCAGCGGAGGGCTCCCTCTAGAGGGGCCCGGACCCGCTGCCGCTGCCCGCCGCTCCCCGCACCGCCTCTCCCCGCACCGCCTCTTCCCGCACAGCCGTTCCCCGCACCACTGCTCCTCACACCTCCACTCCCCGCACCGCCTCTTCCCGCATCGCCACTCCTCACACCTCCACTCCCCGCACCGCCTCTTCCCGCACCGCCACTCCTCACACCTCCACTCCCCGCACCGCCGCTCCCCGCACCACTGCTCCTCACACCTCCACTCCCCGCACCGCCTCTTCCTGCATCGCCACTCCTCACACCTCCACTCCCCGCACCGCCTCTTCCCAGAGAAGCTCCATCAAATTGGCAGTTCTTCTTGCCCACACTTTCACCTTGAATACCCCGCACCGCCGCTCCTCACATCTCTGCTTCCGCACCGCCTCTTCCCGCACCACCGCTCCTCACACCTGTGCTCCCGCACCGCCTCTCTCCACACCACTGCTCCTCACACCTCCACTCCCCGCACCGCCTCTTCCTGCACACCACTGCCCGACGCACCACAGTTCCCACACCTCCTCTCCCTGCACACCTCCGCTCCCCGCACCGCCGCTCCTCATACCGCCGCTCCCCGCACACTGCTGCCCCCCGCACCACCGCTCCCGCACCTCCTCTCCCTTCCCACCTCCTTTCCCCGCATCACCGCTCCCCGTACCGCCGCTCCTCACACCTCCACTCCCGCACCGCCTCTCACACTGCCTCTCTCCACACCGCCTTTCCCCGCACCGCTGCTCTCCGCACACCACTGCCCCCCGCACCCCTGCTCCCGCACCTCCCCTCCCTTCACCCCTCCTCTCCCCGCACCACCGCTCACTGCACTGCTGCTTCTCACACCTCCGCTCTCCACACCTCCTCTCCCGCACCCCACAGCCCGACGCACCGCTGTTCCCACACCTCCTCTCCCTGCACATCTCCTCTCCCCGCACCGCCGCTCCTCACACCTCCGCTCCCGCACCGTCTCTTCCCGC